>NC_061786.1:20586973-20886973 GCF_022458985.1 Mugil cephalus | reverse complement strand
CTTTTCTGGGAAGGTTTTAAAATAATTTTAGACTCGTTTACAGAGAATTAATCTCAACTATGTTTAAATAATGTTCATAATGCTCAAACTAATGAAGCTAATGAGGTTTTTGTTTTGCTTTTGTGTGTAATAACCTGCTAAAGAGAAGTAGCTTCATGTTTTCTCTTCACGAACTAGATTATTATTTCTTTTGTTCCTTTTTGTTTTTGTTGTTGGAAGTTGATGCAACTTCTACTTGTTTTTAAAATAAAGATCAAATCAAATCAAAAGTTAAAGTCAGACTAAGGCAGTAATTAGTTTTGTTCACATGCATGTAAACATAATGACATAAGTTAATCATATATATAGTGGATGCTAGTGTTCATGTGTCTCTATTTCCTTTAGTCATAATCTTCCACCTCCTGTGCTGCTGTAAACATCTACAAGTGAGAGTAGTTTTGAGTTGAGCTCAGCGTTTTATTTAAACAAACACGTCATCCCCTCCTGTTTGTCCAGACCCGGTCCGGGCGGAGACCTACCCGCTCCAGGTCCTGGCGGAGGTGTGTGAAGAGCTGCAGGCGTCGCAGCAGCACCTCCTGCTCGCGGCGCGCCAGGCTCTCCTCCTCGTCCTTCTTGGGCGTGAGGAGCGGCTGGTTGAAGTTGGCCTTGCGCTTCAGCTTCCAGTACTGGTAGACGAAGTCCACCACGTCCCGCGGCACCTTCAGGCGGCCGGCCACCTCCTCCACCCCCACGAACTGGTAGAACTCCTCCTCCATCTCCTGCAGCTTCAGCTTGCGGAGGCTGACCCTCTTCTCCTGCTGCCGGCTGCTCAGCGCCTCCTGGTCGCCGGGCGCCCGGTCCATGAACGGGCGGACGGCGAAGGAGGACGACGACGAGGCGGCGTCCTCCCCCGCCGCTCTCACCCGGCCTCTCCTCCGGCCCTTCTTGTCTCTGACGGCCTCCTTCTCCTTCTCCTTCTCCTTCTCCTCCTCGGCCCCCGAGTCCCGGGACTCGTCGCCCTCCAGCCCCGAGTGTTTGGGGCAGTACGACTTGAACTTGACCTCGTCGTCCTCGGTGAGGATGGTGTTCATCTCCAGGCTGGCGTGGAGGCCGCACGTCACGTGGAAGGCGGTCCGGCAGTTCTTCGCCGAGCACTGAGTAAAGGAAACGCATTTAAAATAATAAATCGATTACGAACATCAACACCAGGGATTCTGCAGGTTTTAGGTGAAATTTAATTATATTTGGGGTCGATCTGATCAGGAACCGTTTAAAGTCTTTAAATATATATGATTAACTTTTTCTTTTTGGCTTCATTCGGACACAGACAAGGACAAAATGTATGTTATTATTCTTGATAATAGTATTTGATACCAAATGTTACAGAGAACAAATCTCTTTCCAATTTAAGGTCAATTTCATCAGTGAGATTTTATGGTGATCTATCACAGAGTTGTGTTAAAAGTATTCTGGATAAATAAACCTGGGATTTATTTATTTTTTTGTTGTTTAACTGTGATAATTTCCTGGAAATTTAAATTGCTGGTATCCAAATGACACCAAAGTCAAAAAGTATTGGGAAAAATTGAAGGTAACAGGAGGTTTACAACCTGTTAAATTCAAAATAACATAATAATGACACCTACACCCCGACACCTAGATCAGGTTGTTTCTTTTTGGACGTTTGATTCAGGCCAGAGACGTTTGAGATGAGATTTCTTTTAATAAACTCCATCCGTCCAAACCTTGTTTTCTACGCACGTGTTCTACTAATAGTTGTATTTCCTAAAAAACTACGAGGAACTAACTGTGAATGGACGTAAGGATTTAAGACTTGACTAATTGTAATTTAAGACCTAGAATGCACAAAATGTACAATTTTGCATTGACCTACAACTGTATTTTAAGACTTTTTAAGGCTTAAATTGGGATGATCACATTTCAGGCTATTTAAGAATCCGTGTAAACCGTGAATACAGGCTATTTATGTTGTTCACTAATAAAAATGGATTTTAAATATGGAGTTCCACTGTTTAAAATCCAATTTTTATTCTGTTAGTTTTTTTTAGACCATGGAAATTTAAAATTATTTTAGTTTATTATTATTTTATATTAGAGTCAAAACTGGAAGGAAACAACTCCAGACATGAACTAGCTAAACTTTATAATCTATGTACTTTACTATACTATAAATTAGCTGTATTCTATGATACTTTATTTAATCCGTCTCTACAACGCCACATATCGTTCTTTTTCTATGTGCAGACATTTCATATAGTTCATAAATAGTTTTTAAATCGCTGTGATAATAATTCATGTGTCAGAGAGTTAAACAATGAACTGAAAACTATTTACTCTAAGTTGAAGGAAAACACTAAAACGAATCATTTTTGAAGCTTTCAACTAAATGTTTACACACATTTTAACCCGTCAAAAACACAGCAAACACATAAAAATATTATGTATATTTTATAGGTTTCTTTTATTACGTTATTGCCAGAAGTCTCATAGTTGATGGAAAATATAACCCAGCTTTGCCTGATGCGCTGCTGAGCTGTCAAACCAACACGATTTAACTTCTCCATGCACTTGTTTGTGCAGAGCGGACTCAGCGTCCACATCCCTGTGATATCACGTGTCATGAAATGAGTGTGAGACGCCAGCGCTACCTGTATGCAGGCTCCCGTCTTCTCTTTGCACAGGCAGCAGATCAGGGCCCATCTGTTGCTGGGGATGTGCGACACGTTGGTGATCGGCTCCATCTTCTCCGGATTCCCGATGCTCACCTGCAGAGAGATAAATAAATACAAGAGCATCAACACAGGCCCGTGAAAATAAAACCTACAGTCAAATTATCCGTCTGGTGACACAGTCCTACAAACAACCAGATCCTTTTTCCTTGCAAACAAAGACCATTTATCATTTATCACTCTCTGCACTTCTCACCCCGTATCAAACCTTGTTTGAGCCTCACTTTTAACTTTTAACACATTTCCAACTCATTTAAAAAAAAAGGCTAGAGATAATCCAAAGTTTACCTCCAGAATGTGTGTATGATGCACCAGACTGTCCATAAACTAAACCATAAACCATGCAACCTCATCACAATCTTCCTTTTTTATGCACTTACAGCACCAGGAACAAAAACAGAGGCTAAGGTGCACAAGCTTCAGAACCGTCTGCAGAGGATCAAGGATCTGGACTGAGCTTGATGAGAAATTTAAAATGTCACGTTCCATCTCCATTTTCAGGAAAACACTAAAAATTGCAACTCCTATCAATGTGTATTATATTAAATCTGTTATTGAATATTCACTGCACCAACAAATCAAATCTACTTAGATGTTGTTGGATAATTTGTTCCCAAAAGAGCGACTTCAGACCAACTGTCCCCTACAAACGTTGAATCAGGACTCATGAATGCTGATTCGTGTCATGTTAGTACCTTTACAGAGGAGCCGTTTAAGGCAGCAATCAAGATAAAATCTAACCTATTATCAGCGTTTGATTTGATTACAAACGCCCCCCCCCCCCGGGCCTCTGATTAAAGCTGCACTTTGGACGTTTGGATTTGTTTACGAGAAGGAACAAGGATGTTTTCTCTGACATGAAACAGGTTGGAATTATCTTTCATAGCTGTTTTCATGTGTTGAATTAGAACACGAACGTATGTTGTTGTTGCTGCTGCTGCTGTTTGGTTCTTTGAGTTTCTCCAGGCTAGTGTTGCGGGTCGGCGGTGCCGTCTGTGCTCACGGGGGGAACACGAGGTCTCTGGCAGGATGATGGATGGACTGTGGGGGGGGGGGGGGGGTTCACGGGGCCCGGGAGGGGGGGAGTGTGTTAGTGATAAGTGCTCTGGAGATCTGGGATCATATGGACCAGAGTGCGTCACGCTCCTGGGTGTTGGAGTTTACATCCGTCCCTCAGCGGACAAGGAAACACCATCCATGCCACTGTTGCTATGCAACGGACCAAACAACCGCATCACCTTGGAGACTGTGCTGCCAACTACTTTTGTACTTTTGTTCATACGTTTGTCCTCTTATTTCAGTTTACTAGATAATATTTATATATTTTTATTTAATTTTAATCTAATCTTTCTTTTTACTTGTGTTTTTTAAGAGTAATTTTGTTATATGCAACCAGGTGATTTCCACTGTGGATCAAAAAAAAAAAAGTCTGTCCAAGTTATTTTGGGTGATTTTCACTCGACATTAGCGTTTGTGTATTAAATCAGACGATTGTACTTTAGCTACGCACACTTATTCTCTAGTACTGGAGCGTATACAAAAAGTCCTGGAATTTGAATCTAATGGGTTTATTTAGTGAAATGCTTACTGCTAAATATCATTTAGCAGTTTCCATTTCCAAGGGAATTTAGGTGGTCAAAAATATTTTTATATTGAGCTCAAATGTAAATTTCAATCAATTTTTAACCCACTCAAAAAGTACCGTCTCTCCCACAGCTGTCTTCGCTGGACCAGTCTCACGTGTCCCAGGAACAGGTGGACTGAATGTTTTGCTTAATGAATTTACCATTCTTTGTTTTACTTAAATATATTCTGATGAGAAGGACCCAAAGAGATGGTGTCTGATCATAAATCAGCTTCTCGTTGCACCAAACAGCATTTCTAAAAAGTCAAGACTCTCACCTCTGGAATCCACAAGGCACAGCTGACGTGGACCCACTTGGTTCCGCTCCGCGTCGGCTTCATGGCTCCTCCCTTCTTGGGACACAGCTGGCACTTTGGCAGGATGCCGAGGGCGCAGATCCGACACAGCCAGCTGCCCTTGGGGACTTTCTGGATGCCGTAACAGGCCTGTGGAGAAACACAAACAAGAGCGGAGACGGTCAGTGGGTTTGCATGCGCAGCTTAAATTCGACTTTCTGAATGCGGTCATTGTCCCAGTTTACATGAAACGGAGTAATAACTGCTGGGAACATGTCGTCCTCCTCCACACTAGGTGGCGATATGCGTCTTTTCTGCGAGTTAACACGGCCCCTGAAGCTACTTATGGTGCAGATAAGGTGGCGCTATCCCTCAGGTGGTTCTTCTACCAGCTACGTTAACTTTCTTCTTCTGTGATGTTTTTATTCCTGGGTCATAAACCAGCCCAGCGGTTGTGGAGCGTACGCACACAGTTAAAGTCCAATTAAGACGTAAACATGCCGGAGAAAATCGATTTCCAATCGCAATTATCTAGGTGTCTTAATCGGATAAGGAAAACTCTGATTTAAGTCGGAGTAACGTGTTTACATGCACTTAATTTGTCCAGTTAAAGTCAGATTAAGCCAATAATTCTTTTTTTTTTTTTCCACGTGCATGTAAACGTACTGAGGGAGCAACAATCTAAAAAAATAAAGACACAAAGAAGGAGTGCAGCAAAACCGAAATGTAACACAAGTCGTTAACATTTTCACAAAAATGAAACTGTAGATTAATCTCATTAAACCTTCAATGAAATATACATTATACGATGATTTTTAAACATAATTTCTTCAAATTTGTCTTTTACTGGTTGTTTCGCTACCTCTTAAATCAAAACACAATTCCAGGAAGTCACAGATTTTACCTGGCGTCTAATATGGAAGCTCCATTTATCATATAAAAATAGATTTAAAGCTATTTTACTACTTTTTTACTCACACATTTGGTGACATTTCTCCTCCTCTTAGTACAAATAATATGGTGCGATTACGGTAATTTGACTTGGGCTTCTCCCAGAAGGTTATTATTATTATAACATGCAGTAAACTGTAGTAATTTTGCAGGTATTTTGGAAAAAAAATGGCATTTTTATTGTCAAATTAAGCAAAAAAGTGAAATTTCTTGACTTAGAAAAGCATTTGTTGTTGCATTTCAATTATTTCTTTTTATTTGGTACTAGTGCTGTTTTATTCCAATCGGCTAATAGCTAATAATTAAAGAGAGAGAGAGAGAAAACAGGAATCCATTAACACAAGAAACAAAGTGCAAACGGGTCAACTGATCAACACATTTTAAAAGAGGAAAACACTGTATATTGATTAAACAAGTGTTTATCAAACAGCCTCGTGTGTCGACCTCTGACCTGGTGAACGCAGATGTTGCATTTGTCGCAGAAGACCATCTCGTTGTTGTCCTCCCCGTCCGGCGACTGGCAGACGTCGCACACCACGTCCTCGTCGTACTCGATGCCCAGCCCCTCCTCCGTCTCCATGGCGTGGGTCATGTTGTCGTGGCAGCAGCGCTCGAACTCCTCCATCACCCGCTCCATGGTGAGCTCGTCCAGCGGCGGCATAGCTGGAGAAATTAAAAAAAATAAAAATAAAAATAACAGTGGTTAATGGGCGTAATCTGACTTTACAGAGCTGCACGTTTCAATTTAAACATCAGTGCTTCACGGCGAGGTGAGAAGAGGACATCGTTTTTTTTTCCCACAGCCGACAGTTTGGAGACAAAAATTACAGGTTCACGCCCGTAAGTCGTCAAATCTTAGACTGGAGGCGGCAATTCAAGGTCAGAAAGATGCGGTCGAAGCTACTTCAAGATACAATACGAGAGGTTTTTCTTGGAACACAAACTTGAAATCAAAACATTCTGGGAGACTGAATATAAACTACAGATCGATCAATCAATCAAACTTTATTTATAGGGCACTTTCCATACAAAAGATGCAACCGAAAGTGCTTTACATAAAAACAAAACAACAAAAACAAGAGACCACACACGTATGGAAACACAAACACTCTGAAGATGAGGAAACACGAGATAAAAATACCCGTATAAATTATAATTTAGTAATTACTTAAAGGATAAAAATAAATAAAATTCAATTAAAAGCCACTAAAAAGGTAAAAATAATAAAAATAAGTTAAAATTTGTTGAAAGCCAGACTAAAAAGATAAAATGATTAAAAAAATTAATTAATAACCGGACTGAAATGAGAAAAAAAGTAAAAAAATAAGTAAAATTTAGTTAAATGTTAGATAAAAATAAATAAATAAATAAAATTCACTAAATGACCAGACTAAAAAGGTAAATAAAAATAAAAAGGTAGGTTTTTAGTTTGCTTTTAAGACATTTTTTTGCCCCTGATCTGATCTTTTAATAATCAGTATCAGCTGATCTCAGTCTCGATCAGATCTGAAATAAACCAGACTTCCTCTCCTGTAGACAAATGCTTTTCTTTTATTACTTGTTGCTTGTTACTCTCTTTAGCTTCTCTACTCCAGAAACATATTTAAAGCAACCTAGATTTGAGAGATCCTACACTGATTCACAAAACCCTTGGACCGGTTAAATATACGCCACATCCTGCACCATTTCGTTAGAAATCTTTCTGCATCTCATTTTGCACAACAAATCTTGCTTTTACTAAAACATCATCGTCCTCAGACCTTAAAGCTGATTAGAAGGACGACAGAGAAGAGCTGAACGAAAGCAAAGATGTATGAGACATAGTGGAACGAGAGGTTATAATTCAGTCTCTTGAACCAATAACAACCTTAGAGTTGTGAAAATTTGATTTAATCCATAACTTTATAAACTGATATTGAATTGTTATCTAATTGATTCAGTAAATATCCAGCACTACCACCAACAGACGTGCAACTAAGAAAACTATGGTCAAAGGTTTTAGTGGATTCAAGTTAATTGCATCCGATTAAGATCCAAGCAGCTGTTCAGTGACTCACCCATCACTGCAAACTCCTCGTTTATGATCTGCAGCCAGGCCACGTCCTCCTGATTCAGGTCGTAGCGGCACATCCCGTCTGCCAGCGTCCGGATGTCCACGTATCCCAGCGCCTCGGTGCCCGACGTCCGGATCAGTTTCTTTGGTTTGACGAACATGACTTCTTTTCCTTTCTCCGCCAACACCCTGCACAGCACAGACATGGTTATATGTTAAATAGAGATGCATTTGGGTCGTGAAATGCCCTAAAACTGCCATATTTTTTTGTCCTCTTATGCTTTTACTTTGATAGGTGTGACAGGAAGTGAGCTCCTTCAGCGAAACCAATGCACAGCCTCAGTTCAAAGTGTAAATTAACCCCATTTCTAAATAACCTACAGCCTAGTTTGACATTTCTGTCTTATTGACAGGCAGATGCATATATCTGTAGTGCGCTAACATCAGCTGATGCATTGATCTCGCATGCAAAAAGTCCCTATAACAATAAACAAATGGCCATCGGAAACATTTGCACACGATTTTCTGGATTTGCATGACTCGAGCACGTACAAAGCAGTGACTTGAATGAATTTGGGGACTTTTAAAAAGCTTAAAGTTGCCCCACCTGGTGACGGGCTGCGGGATGGACTGGGGGCTGACGGGGACCTGGACGCCCTTCTCCCACTCCTGCCTCCACGGGTCAGCGAGGACGTAGTAGTCCTCCGGGTTCAGCTGATACGAGTCGTGCACCTTCATGGCTGTGATCAGGTCCGTCCTGAACACCTGCGGCACGAAAAAAAAACACCCAAGAGTCAGCTAAACACTTTTTCTGCAGTTAGAAGCTGCACATATTTTTTTGCTCTTGGACTTTAGAATGAAAATACAGTAGACGGATTAATTTATTGAGTATGTAAATGTTTATCCAGTCATATGAGTGTTTATACCTCGAGTAAACATGAGTCCCAGTTTAAACTTCTGCACATCTAACTATAAACTTTCCTCGCTTGCGTGATAAATTAAAGGATTATCTTATCTTCAGCTACATTTGTACATACTATAAATCAACACATGGGCCCATAATCACCCATACATTTAACACCCATGTATTTTTCCATGGTGATAATATATCTCCACGTCTGTAACAGTAGGTCAACACACGGGAACCGGCCAATTGGGGCCCTGCTTTGTCATTGTTTTGGTTTAATTTGATTGGCTGTCGGATCGAAGGGAGTGTACAGTGGCCTGCAGGGACCAAGTCCACAGACGGACAGACTGTGCAGCAGATAACAGCAGAAACGCTTCCATCTCAGAGACCCACTATTTAAAGTGTGACTCCCAAGATAGAGGGTCTTTTTTATGAACACATAAATAACTACATATAATAATGAGCCATTTTCCAAATGACCTAATCACATACTACACATCCTTAAAGAGTTTAATAAGTTTGAGAGAGCCGTACCTCGGATGGTTTCTGTCCCGTCCCCCTCCTGGTCTGAGACGAGTGTTGGGACCAGCAGGTGGAACTACCTGGAGGAGGAGGAGAAACGCCACAGAGCGTTAGACGTCTCCGCATTTTCTTCTTTTCGTCTCGTTCCTGCCGCTCTAATGAACAAACTACACACCCTCTAAAACAACACTTGGGTTTCCCCCGCGCTCGAGGGGAATTTGTTTAAACAGTCAAAACGGTGCAGCAGACATTTTCTGTTTTCAGTTTCATTTTTGTAGAGGATACAAATTTGACTCACTATTTATAATTTATTAATTAATAAGTGCATGGACACTTATATCAACTGTTGCAGAAAAAAAACCCCAATTTCCAATAAGCGCTTTGGGTTTCAAAGTTCAGTCATAGACAACTTACCCTTTGCTCTTTGAATGATGCGGTAAGTTCCAAACTTTTGAAATGTAGAGATAAATGCAACAACCAAACAGTGTTTTTGACATTATTCACCGAGGGTCAGATATGAACCCGTCCATCTGTCTGACCTGCCAGAACGTCACTGTAGAAGAGCCTCCTGTCCCTATTCTGTCTCCTGTCGCTCTTCGTCTGCTTTTCCTGTATCACTGTCCATCTGCTGCCTTTCTTTGACTGTCTCAGTCTCCTCCCTGAACATGAAGTACACTCTTCAAACTGCATTTCACATAATAAAAGCAACTCCAGTTCAAAAGAAGGGCTCTGCTAGTTACAGTAGTAGCACTGTACTGACCTATTTCACATCTATATTTGGTGCTGGAAAGAATGAGTCAGCAGAGTACAATATCTTTTGCTTACTTCCATTGTCCGAGTCATCGCTGCTGCTGAGGTGCCTGCTCCTCTTCATTGTTGTCTGTCTGCGGGGCTCCGCTGGGAAGACACTTCACAAACAACACAGGACGTCAGGCTGCAGAATATGAGCAGCTACAGGATATAACAGGAGTGATAAAGAGAAACGTTTAACATTTGGTGCTAAGATAAGAAGTACTGACTCAAAGACTCGCACATTAAAAAGAAAGTTGAGTCTATTAGCTGTAGTTAGAGGATGATATATCATATATTTACACAATTAACCATAATGAAAGCTTGTAGTGTAAATAAACTAACACTTACAAGCATTATAAACACATGTAACTGTTAAATACTGCGATCCTGAATCACTGACATTTCTAAACAAACAGATCAAACGAAGGAAAGCTCCACGATGTCCTTACACAACAAACGCAGCAAATCGACCATGTTCCAGTCAATATTTATATTAAAAAAAACACGTTGAAAATGGCGAAAATATCCGCTCTTCACAAGAGTGGGAGACGACAGTAAAACTTCTACGTGTTTATGAAACAAATCTGACAGCGCACACACACACCAACCAACTCTGCAGGGATGTGTACACGCCACAGCCACTGCTCCAGCGATGACAACAACAAGTTACCACATGCAGCACAGGCCGGAATCAACACCGCGCAGAGTTATGAATCATCCCACGCTGTGCAAAACACACAAAAAAAATAAATAAATAAAAAAATAGAAGCACCTCCGAGGATTTTACCCTCTTGACAGCTGAGAAATATCTCGGGGTTTTGCTTGCACGCTGAGCAAAACGTGCTTAACCCTTAACACTTAGCTAGGCTAGGCTAAAAGCAGGCAGCAGAAACTAGCGGCTAACTCCAGGCTAACAACTGCCTAGAACAACCACTCTTTAAAGTGTTACTCCAGCAACGCATACACACGGAAACATAACAAGAATTCCGCGTTTGTTATGGTACAATTGCATTTTAAACCCACACAGCGTTTATTTTGTTTAAAGCTAAGTTTTAGGTGGCTGCTATAAGCATGAGTGCTAATCTCCTGTTGCCGTTATACAACATTCGGGCCCACGCCCGGCGCCTCAACCATAAATGTTGGTTATGTTTATTTTTTTTTTTATTTATTTGTCCGACAGATAAATATGCGCCACTTTAACTCTAGAAACCAATTCATACTCGTAATAAATTTAGCATCGCCACCTAGCTTGTTAGCTGGATACCACGGTTTGTATTTAGCATTAGCCACCGCTGCTAACGGTACGCTGGCTCCTCTGGTGCACCCCCTAATTACACCCCACAGCCTCGCCCAGCTATCTGTCAAAGGTTAGGGGTCAGTCATCGATTCAAACAAACTCACTGGAATCAACGCGAACGCGTGAATTAAAACCATTAATTAATGTGAGGGCGTTGTTTCGCTGTGTTTGCGGAGAACCACTGGCTGAGGGTTAATCTTTGGCGCCATTTTAAATGACGATGTCGCTAAGTGCAACCGCACCACAAACACAAACTCACTCAAATGCCGCGACAAGAAGAAGCTCCTGGAAGATACGAACACGCTTCAAATCCGCGCAGTTGGGGGGTGAATTGCAAGAGTACGCACGGAGCACGACAGGCCGATGAGAGCCGGTGGTTGAGTTTGATGTGAAGCGCAGGTTTTTTTTTTTTTTTTTTTTTTTTTTTGAGCCGTGAGTTCCGCTTGACCCGCATTCCACATACACAAACACACACGGCGGGGAGGCGGTTACCCTGCACCGCCGCTAGGGGGCGAGAGACGCCCCCGTGAACCAGCAGCGCCACCATTAATATAACAGAGAAAGAAAAAAGTTTCCACAGATACAAAACAAAAACACCGGAGCGTAAAGTACGAACTTTAACATCATTTTCTTAAACTTAGACAGACTTTAATGATCCACGAGGGAAATTACTTGGTCACAGTAGCTTAGTTGCACATAAAAGAAACACTCAGAATAAAGTTAAAGTTAAAATAATGTTAGATTATTTTTTTTTAAAAAGTATTATCTAGTAAAATAAAATAGAAAACACATCAAAACATCAAACACATAGAAAAAAAATCTAAATATGTACAGAATTAGTATTAGTATTATTAGTGTTAATTTGATTTTGATCTGAAGTTTATTTCAAATATGAAAAAAATATATAATATTAAATAAGAAAAAACATTTAAACATAAGATACATAATACATATTCAAAAAGGAGTGGAAGAAGTATAATTTATAAACTCCAAAAGCCTTCTCCTAGTCTAAATATGCCTGCTACTTACAGATAAATAGAATTTCTTTCTTAAGTTGAATCGGATAAAGAAAAATCTAATTTACATATTCACATAATACAATAATATTAAACATATATCCATATACACACACATATTCATAATATGTGCATGATATAAACATACAGCTGCACATATGTACAGTACGTACACTCACACACATACGAAAAACTAAAAAAGAAGAAGACATTATAAATAAAAATTTACAGAAGTCATGGACAGATGACGATGAGAGGATGTAAGTTGACTATAAACAGGAACTATGCTATAATTTAACGATAGGGACATTTGCAGACAGTACCGTATAGAGTATGCACAAGCCAATATGCTGATTCTGTAATGTGGTATGTGTCCACCATCTGTGAAAACTACACTTTCCAAACCTTTTTATGCTCCTGTGTACACTGCACATTAGAGATGTGATACCACTACTTTTCCTTTCAATCCAATACCATGTAATATCAAAGCTAACGTCCTGATACCTGGAGTTGTGTATTTCTGACCTGTGGAGCTCAGTACTGGATCACATCTGCTGTCATGGTCTCATCAACCTGCCCAGTTTTCATGGCCTCCTGCAGTCACACACTCCCACCTCACTTTTCCAACCTGCCAACCTCTGTCATGTAACATCATCATATTCTACATGTTTGCTTTGGTTAGATGTTTGTTTATCTCGTTCCTCCTGCTGTTCTTCTTCTCTACATTTACATTCTGTACCCAGTCGGCTTTAGGCAGATGGCTTCCTCCATATGAGCTTAAGATTCCGCTCGAGGGAGATTTCCTCATCGTAATCGTCGCATTCATGGTTGCTCTGGAGGCTTCAGGCTGCATTTTCTTTTCTTTTTTTAAATCCCAGTTGCATATTTCATACTTGTGCAAATAAATAATGATTTAGAAATTTTCCAGAAATATTATATTTCACCATGATTATGACCAAGAAATGTTCAGAGATAATTCACAGAGTTGTTCATTACTTTCAACATCACATTGTTTTAGTTATTTTAGGCAGATGTAATCATAAAGCTCGTTAGTACAATTACATGTTTCTAAAAGACAACTCACATATTTTATATTTACCCAGACACGTATGTTAAACGTTGCATGTTATACCAACTTGTTCCAATGTGGCGTTTACTTTGAGGGGAAATATTAAACAATGAGACTTCACACTGTTTATATTACAAAATTAAACTTAAAGAGATGAGCTATTGCAATAGGACATATGTGCTGATTCAGTTTTTATCTGTTTCCGTTTCACATTTTCATGTTTTTTCTTTACATCTCATTAGTGAAGCACATGCAACTTAAATAAAGAAACAGTGACTCCTTCTCTCACACTGTTTTATAATCACCGGTCAAACACATCAGCAGCTGTTAGAAACTGGGATTTAAACTTGTCCCGTTCACATTTACACACGTCACAGAATAAGATCATCAAATGTAAAATGGTGCAGAGACGATTCAAACATCGTTAAAACTGAAACAAGGGTTAATCTGAGGGTGAACCTGAATTTATCACAGTGAACGAGAAAGCACGAACATTTACACCGAACATCAAAACACATCGAAACACTGAAGTTTTGTTTTCCAGCTTAACGTAACTTAACAACTAAAGACTGAGTGATGAAAATGATTCATGATAGTTGGTTTAACTCTCAAACACCTTTAGCCAATTTCATTTCATTCTTCTCCTTTCATGGATAATTATATTCACTTTTCATTGTGTGTATGTAGAGATATTCTGGCTAAATGTCTTCTAAAAAAATGTATACTGTGTCTCAACAGTGAAATTCTATCTTCTTTTAAATAGAAATTACAGTTGTCTAGTAATCATAGAGATGTGTTGTAATTTAAAATAACTGGATTAAGAAAAATCTAACACAAGATTATGAATATAACATGTTCTTCTTCACTATTAATGTCACCAGTGCAATATTTCAGTTAAATTCATGTCAAAATGTTGACTACATAATGGTTAACAAATATCGCTGCAATATTTTACTGTAGAGAAGTGATTAATGACTTCAAACAACATGTAAGTAACACTACGTATAGTCAGACTAAACTTAGTTACTGAACTGTGATTTTTTTCCCCAATAAACATCAGTTATTAGCTTCAATAGCCACATATGTATCACTACAAAGTATATCAAGTAAGTGGTAGTATTTTAGTTGCAAATGAGGAATAAAATGAATTTAAAACCAGCTGCTCATTAGCTTAGCTTAGCATAAAGAAAGGAAAAAGGTCGCAGTGTACAACAACACAACACACAATGTTAGACTGGATGTCTTATTGCTAAGCTAAGCTAATTGACTCTAGAGAGTTCCATCAATCTTTTCATTTAACATCTCAAAAAGCAGAAAAATCCCTTTAATCTGAATTAATTCTTCTTATTTGATCCAATTCTTTACAACTGTGCAGAAATATGTGACTATTACCCAGCAGCAACTTAATCCACAGAATGTTTGCATCAGTGTGATATTTGAAAAACATGTTGATCTGAAGACGTCACTCAGGTTGACCACAACACAAACCGGAGATCTTTGTGCAAAACAGTTTTCCAGTTTCCACAGGTTCAGTTCTCTTAACTCTCATCTAGACTGTTGAGAGTCTGGGTCCGTCCGAGCTCATCTGACGGCCAAGATGGCGTCGTAGGACTTTCCGGTCCGGCACACCTGCACGTTGTGGAAGCCGGCCTTGTTGAGCATGCGGGTGTACTCGGACGGCGGGCGCTCGCGTCCCTCCATCTGCACCAGCATGTTGAGGGAGAAGATCTGAGCCATGACGGGACCTCGTCTGTTCTCAAACAGCAACGCTTCCACCAGCAGGACGCCACCGCCTGGGAAGAACAAGAAGACGACGGACAGTTTAAATATAATGGAGGAATAAAAATCCTTTCAGATTTTCATGTAAACAAATAGAAACTCACCTGGTTTACAGGCGTCGTGGATCTTCTTCAGCAGCGTCAGGCACTTCTCTTCATGCCAGTCATGGATGATTCTGGCCAGAACGTAGAGGTCAGCAGCAGGAATTTCACCAGTGAAGAAATCCCCTGCGTATAGTAGATGTATATTTAAAGTAGGGCTGAGCGGTTTACTGGTTCATACTAAAAATATATTTTTTTTTATTATGATATCAATTTCTAATATATCGGTGAATTTGATTACACAGCGATTCTAAAGACACATGGTGAAGATGGAAAGGTCCAAAAAATTACGTGGCAGAGCTGAATGTGAAGACTTGTACTAAATAAAAGGTGCCGTGTCGGTTGTTTAAGGTTTTTTTTTTCAGGGTGACCAGATGTCCCAGATTTCTGGGGACAGTCCCTGTTTTGGACGACCTGTCCCCCAGCTACAGCTGTCACCCAAAAATGTCCTCTATTTTAGCATTTAATGCGTGAAAAAAATAAATAAATAAATAAAAACGTTGCACACAGACTACAGTTATTACGGTAGCCAGTCGCGCTGCTATTGACATTAAGACACAGCAGTTTATGAATAAATATGTTAAAATAAATTAAACTATAACCGTCACTGTTTCTTCATTTTATCTTGGTGACATTTATTTATTTATTTTTATTTCTGAGCTAAATGTCAGTAGTCAGTGCTAACACGGAGCCATGCAAACCTGTTGTATTACTATCTGTTTATGGGATTATTCTACAATATTTACTCATCATCACAGTAGAATAGTCCATCCTTAGTCAATCTACTGCATTAATTCCTCTCTCAACCAGTAGAAAAATGTTGTGAACATGTGATTATGTGTGAAAAAGTAATTTAAAGCATCAAAAACAAAAAAATAAATACTAAATGGATAAATAAAATAGAATAATGTGCCATTAAATAACATGATAAAATAATATTTAAATATTATGTAAGCATTTACTCATTTATTTATTTGAATTTTTTTGCTTTTTTTTTTTAGTTTTCAGAGTCTCACCGGTTTGAAACACAACGGCGTCGTTCTCCTGAGAGAAATGTTTCTGAGCCGTTTCCACGACCTGCGGGAGGTCGAACACGGTGACGGAGGACGAGGGATACGCCTTCGCCATCTCACGGGCCAGAGCACCGGTGCAGCCTGGGAGTTATACGCAGCACGCGTTTAATTGACTTAATTTAGCATAAAGGCCGAAAGCAGAAGACACGGATGGTTAATGCAGCTACTTTGCAGCCTCTCACCCCCGAGATCAACGATGGTCTGGAAGCCGGAGAGGTTGAACGCCGTCACGATGTCGTGACCGTCAAGAACCCACGAGGAGTTCATCAGACCCATGAATTTCAGCATCTCCTCCTCCGACCTGCGTGGGATGTCACAAAGAATCAGAGGCAGAGTGACGGAATTACACAACAAAGCATCTGAAGCAACAACACCGACCTGTAAATAGCTTGGAAAACCTCCTCCGGTGGAAGCCCAAAGGTCTTTTCATTCTGGTTCTTCCCCTCCCTGCAAGACGGAGAATAAATATTTATAGTTTATGGACGTGAAAATGATGCAAAATGAGTTTGGCCTTAGTCTTCTATCAGTTTTCTCTTCCATCTACCCTGAATAATCTTATCGTCTCCACCATTTGATGCGAACTCACTGACCTGACGGCGTCGGCCATGTTGTTCCACAGCGGGTAGATGGTCTGCGATTGGTAGATGATCATGTCGTGAAGAGACTTGGTGCTGCCTTTAGCCAAGTAAAGGTTTGCCACGTCGCTGCTGCTGTACAAAGCTGCTTCCACAAAGACATTAAAAGTAAAGGATGCAGATGGTTCATGGTCCATCTCTTTGTAATAATAATAATAATATCCCACAAGAGCGGAGGCTGCAGATGAGTGCTTATTAGAGAGTATGCATGCAGGTGTCCACATAGTTATGGTCATGTATATATGTTTAAACCGAGCTAAACGTTCTCACCTGTTCCGTCTGTCTTCTCCACCTCCAGGATCTCGATGCCGACCAGAGCGTCCAGCAGCCTCTCCATCCCGTCCACGCTGGTGCCCAGCTCCTCGGCCACATGCCGGGCGCTCAGGGGATCCTGGGACTTCAGCAGGAGGTCAAACACTCCCAGTTCACAGGCTGAAAATATCACCTGTGAGGAGGGACATGGCGTCACGTCAAAACCCGCCCTTTAGAGATGGAGTCGGCTCTTTATCTTCAGACCAGCAGGAGGTTTGTTTAGGATGTTTCCCTGTTCCCGTAATGAAAGCTGAAAGATTACTCTGTTATTTATGAATCGTTTGCCCCCAAAAACCCACAAAAGCAGATAAAGTAAATACATTTGCGTCTCTACAACCAGGCCTCATCTTCATCTACTGATGATGAAGGTCACGGGAGGCGATGGAAATCTCCAGAGATCCTCTCCTCAGATCAGAGCAGCCACTAAATAAAATAAACCTCTGAAGCAAAACTAATTTCCAGATGTATTAATATTCATACCTATTTGTTGCGAAATGCAGGATTTTGAAGCTTTGATGAATAATCTTCAAATAAGATCCAGAATTATTGATTTATCTACTATTTTTTATCAACTTCTGATTAATTTGTGGTGGAAAAATTCAAAATATGAACTCCCTTGTTAGTTTTCTGTGATGAATAGAATTAACTGTTTGCTTGTTGGTCACAATTCACTGATATTGATGAAGCAAAGCTTTATGAAGCTAATTGATTAAATGACTGGTAGAGGTGGATAAAAGCGTTTATATAGTTTAATGATATAAATCTATGCTTGCAGCCACCATCCACGCATCACTGCAGACTGAGACTTCATTTCTCTACAGAAATAAAAAACCCACTAGCTGTTACCTTTGACACCCTAAAGCCGTTGAAATACTCCAGAAGTTTGAATGGGTAGTCCAGCTCACTCTGGGATAGATGCTCTGCCATGGCTGCACGCTGCACGGACAAGCGCATCCAACACAAAAGCGCTCAGACCCGGAGGAATCCGTGCACGAAGTCCAGTTTTTAGTGAATGGGGATAAACCTCGTTGTTTGTGGATTTGGACGGGAAGAGGATGTGGGCAAGTTGAGAGGATGGGAGTTTGCTAAAAAAAAACAGGCAAGATGTCGGTGGAGTGCGATGGAGCCGTCGCTGCTGCTCCTCTTGCTGCTGCTCCTCCTGCCGGGGTGAGGTCGGTGTGAAATGGTCGTCGGGTCATCAGATGATAGGACGCATCCCTGCTGAGACCGAGGGGTCTGGCTCTGGCTCCACGCAGCGTGGAATAGACGGCGAGCAACAGCAGCGACACGGAGCAGGCGCAGTACCAGGTTCATCCGCAGAGGCAGAGGGGGCGCTGTTGAGCTGCAGTTGATGATGAGAGGTTTATTTTTGGTTTCTTCCTCTCTGGAATGATCGATGCAAAGTCCGTCATTCTGTCGTAAATAATAATAATAATAAAAAAATATGAAATGCAGCGCTTTTGGAGGTTCATCTAAAACAAGAACAGATAATGTGACGTGTTTTTTTAAAATAAATGTAATAGTTGAGTCTATATTACGCTTCTTTTGTATCGTTTTAATATTTTCAATAAATTCATTAATTTTATGGGAATAATTGAAAAAAATAACGTTTTACATGTGGCTAATAAAATCTAAATTATCAATTTCCTTATATAGGCTCATTTTTTTAATTTTTTTTTTGTTCCTTATTTAGAAAAAAATTACATAATTTCCTCAGCTTTTCAGGCTTCAGCTCTTTTAAATTCTCTGTTCTGACCAAAATCTTAAAAAGCACAAAAATATATATTACAAATCATGTAAAATAAGCCTGTTCAGGGATATTTTATATATTTTTTCTAATCCTAAAAATACGTAGATGTGTAAAAATATGTATATATATTAAATGGTTTATCATATACATTTATATTAATATATTCTGTGCATATTAGATGTTTTACTTCACAATTCACAAATGTTCTTCAAATATATGACTGTGTTGATTCATGCTCACTTAATTACAAGAATTATATTAACTTATTGCAAATTCTTTTGGTTTTAAATCACCTTAAACCAGCCCCAGTGTCTTATTTTCTAATAATATTCTCACAATCTTCCATTTTTCTATCTTTTACTGATCAGGTTTTTACAAAACTTTTTGACAGTGTTTTTTTTAAGCTTTTTTTTTATTATTATTTTTTTACTTTGCCATGCGTAATAGAACTGATAATAAGTTCCATTAATTGAACCGGTAAATGCTTTTAATCCCCTATCAACCTTCTTCCTGGTAGAGACTCAATCACGCCGTCACAGACAGCAAATAAAATTCCAGACGTCTTCAATTATTAACCAAATCGATTTATTATGCATGAACAAATCCCTTCCTGCCTCTGTCAACGCAGACACGCACACACACACACCCAACATTTAAATACATGGTGGGAAAGTCGGCATAGCTCACTTTGTTGCTGCACATGCTTCAATAAAATGATAGACATATTTACAGGATAAGCAATGTCTCAGAAAAAAATATTCTCAACGACAGCTCCCGGTCCCGCCCTGCAGCACTTTTTAGCAACACTCCTTTTTTTTTTTTTTTTTTTGAAGTTCACCCACATTTAAAAAAAAAAAAAAAAAAAAAAGTTCAGAACTGAAAGAAAAGAAAAAAAAAAAGACACAAAAATGGGGGTTTTGGCCAATACGACATAGCATTATATGTATATGAGAGTTCATCAACTACATAAATATGGCAGTAACACTGAGTTATTTGTACGGTCTATTTACAGAGTGTGTGAAGTGGGGAAATATTACAGTCTGTGCTGGACGACTGACGCGACGTATGCCTTCTTTGAAGTCTGGGGGACCGAGTCTAGGACAAAAATAAAACAGAAACAAAAACTGGACACCTCCATCCCTCTGCTCACCTCCTCTGTTTAGACCGGTCGGGACCGACACGACAAACAAAATAAGGCACAATTAATACTTGGACCATTTGTCAGGGGGACTCTACAGACTTGCAGCTGGCTTAGTGAGGCATGTAAACAATTGAGTCGATTGATTAGGACTAGGCCATGTCACCTTCCCTTTGTGTTCCCGATCAGTGATACAGTCCATCTGATGTGATTTGAAACAGGTTTCATATGGCGAGGACCTTTAACCCCCCCCCAACCCCTCACTTCAAATCCCTTCGAGAAAAAAAAAAAAAAAAACAAAACAAAGAAAGAAAAAGGAAATAACCCCCCCCTCCCCTCCTACTATGCTACTCAACAAATACAATCACATGGTGACAAACAAAGAAAACTAGTAGTGCATACACTACAAACACAACAGGAAAATGCGACGCCACCTGCCTCTCGCCTTTGGTTTGGCCACAGCGCAGCCCTCTCAACATTGGGTGGTGGGAGGGGGGGGGGGTAATTCGACCAGAAGCAGAAACGTTTGATTGAGTGATTGATTGATTGTTTGATTGATAAACTGTCTGAAGCTGAAGCGATGTGACTGAACCAAAGATAAAAAAAAGAAAAGAAATAACAGATCTGTTTCCCCCATCCCGACTTTGCCGATCGTCTCAGATTGCCACGTTTTCTCCGAGCAAACTCCACCGGTCGCTTCCCACCTCTCAACTAAAATATTTTTGTTTTGTCTAAATGGCACGAGCCCCCCTCCTCCGCCCCCAGACACGTTCGCTCCTCGTCAAAAGGTCTCCGACCGCTCTCTGTTGGTGGTAATATCTTGGCGGGATGAAGAGGGAGGGAGGTCTGGGCATCGCCCTTCCAGAACAGCCGCAGCACCGGACACATTTTTGTGGGGGGGGTGGGGGGGGGGGGGGGGGGGGGGGGGCAGGAGAAAGGGAAGATGGATGGGGGCAGGAAGAGGAGGAGGAGGAGGAGGAAGAGGAGGAGGTCGGGGGCGGTCTGTCGCAGCTGTTTGGGGCTCCTGGCTTTGGTTGGTGTCATGGAACCGCTCAGTCGTGTTTCAGGTGGTCCTTGATGTCTTCCTCGTCCGTGTACTCCGACGGCTCGTCTCCCGGCTTCAGCAACCTCCCAACGTAATCGTATTTTTCTGGAGAGAGGAACACGCACAATTATTTCAGAGCTCAACACACGGAAGACCAATCAACCAATCAACCAACTAACCAATTAACTGCCAATCAATCATTCAACCAATTAACCAATCAATAAATCAATCAATCAATCAACCAACCAGTAAGTTAACCAACTAATCAACCAATCAATCAATCAATCAACCAACCAGTAAGTTAACCAACTAATCAACAAACCATTCAATCAACCAACCAACTAGTCAACCAAGTAACCGCCAATCAATCAATCGACCAATTAACCAACCAATTAATCAATCAACCAACCAACCAACCAACCAACCAACTAATCAATCAATCAATCAACCAACTAACCATTAAATCAACCAATTAATCAATCAAGCAACTAGTCAATCAATCAACCCAACAACCAACCAATTAACTGCCAATCAATCATTCAACCAATTAACCAATCAATAAATCACTCAATCAACCAACCAGTAAGTTAACCAACTAATCAACCAATCAACCAATCAATCAACCAACCAGTAAGTTAACCAACTAATCAACAAACCATTCAATCAACCAACCAACTAGTCAACCAATTAACCGCCAATCAATCAATCAATCGACCAATTAACCAACCAATTAATCAATCAACCAACCAACCAACTAATAAATCAATCAATCAACCAACTAACCAACCAACCATTCAATCAACCAATTAATCAATCAAGCAACTAGTCAATCAATCAACCAAACAATTAATCAACCAACCAACCAACCAGTTAATCAATCAATTAATCAACCAACCACGCAACCGACCGTCACATTCTGATTCTTTGTCTGACCAACGTTTCAACAAACTAATTAATATCTAACATTTATTATCTCAGGACATTTTTTAGCTTGAAAAATGAAAGAAACAAGTATGATTAACTGATATTAACCAAGTCTGTAACTTGTCTGTTTATTAATTCCCTTTCATTCCCCTTCATTATTTTATTCCACCTCACAGACAAAACTAAAATAAGCTGAACTTCTTTGGGTCTGTGCTCTGGATAATCGTCATTTGAACGTTAAATAATCAGATGTTGAAGAAGAAAAAGGCAAATCCACATCCTGCGATGAAATGGTATTAACTTATTGTTTCACCTTCGTCTGACTCAATAAGCAGCGACACACGCCGAGTAATTTACAGACGTCTTCTTACATGATTCAATTCAATCTGACGCTGCCAACTAACAAATCTGCTCCGTGCAGCTTTAAACGGTTACGTGACGGGTCCAGAGACTTTCATTTGAAGCGAACCAAGCCCTTTAGTCAAACAGAAGATTTAGCTCACATCTGAGGAAAGTTTGGAAATTATAAACTGTGTTACACCGAGCGATTAAAGAGTAATCCCTGAATTATGACACTTTGGTTTTTGTTTTCTCCCTGCTTCAGTCTGTTTTTAGTTTTTACTGCATGCCAGCTTTAATCAGGGTCATTCCAGAGTTTGAATTGACTGCACATTTCATTTTCTTTTGGAGCTAAAATCGTTTCCTAATAGTAAAAATGTGCCACACTATTTTTTTGGGTTATGAATGTAAATATTCAGTTGTATGAAAAGAAATAACATAATTACATGTTTTATTTAAGTCACACAACATCAGAAAAACCTGAGGTGGTCAATGTATTAGCTGATATTTTAGATTGTGCTGGATTTTATTTAGCATCATGCAAAAGCACCAAGGACTGCAACTAAAATATGACTTAATTAACTGATTATTTGTTTGACCTGTGAAGTGTGAGAAGAACTGCATAACAAGAAGAAATGCAGCTGGAAATCTCATTTTCTCTGGGTCAGCTGATTGTTCCTGCTCCTTCCTTGACACAAGTCACCGTTTGTGCAGCCGGGTCTGTTTTATTTTAAAGCTGCATCTGAAACATCACTGCAGGAATTAGCGCTGATACATCACCTGAGGTTATTTTCTTTCTGAACCAAGGCGTTTGTTCCTCATCTTCTTTTCTACATTTACTAACCCGTCCATCGTTTGCTCTGTCTATAACCAGGAGTTCCCAAAGTTAAAAGGGATTTCTGTAAATCGCAGAGGAAGTTTACAATGAGACGTGAAAAACGTGAGAATGTGAGAAGCTGTAATGGAGATTAAAAACAACGATTAATGATTTGTCTGTTGTTCTGAATT
Organism: Mugil cephalus; assembly: GCF_022458985.1. NCBI lineage: Eukaryota > Metazoa > Chordata > Actinopteri > Mugiliformes > Mugilidae > Mugil > Mugil cephalus. The sequence continues at coordinate 20,863,613 of NC_061786.1, read as the reverse complement.
GATTTTGCTCAATAAATAATAATGTAATGCAGAATAAAACCCGACCTCCGTCTCTTTACAGGCTTTTACCTCATGTTTTGTGGAGCAGAATGCAAAAATATTCCGGGTTAATTGATGTGAACACTGTATTTAACTCGTCTAAACACAGTTTTAAAACTAATATTCAGGTTTTGGACTCAGGTTGAAATAATTAAGACAGTCTGGGATGACGTTAACTGTGTCCTGATAAACTGTTAATGAGTTGAAAGGGTATGAAAAGCAGCTGCAGCTTCACAGATGAGCCCCATCTTTATTTCTTTTGCACTCAGCCGCTCGGTGAGATAAGTAATAATCGCAGCCGTGCAACCTGAGCCATGATCAATATCCCGAGGAGCATTTACCCAGGAACTGCATCTCCCACTCCCTGACGCTCTCCATCTGTACGGCGGTGAGGTCCGACAGGTCGTCGTACTCGTCCCTCAGGGCGTCTTTCTCCAGGCAGAAGGTGGCCAGGCCTCTCGAAGCATCCCGGCCAGCGAAAATGCCGTAAGGACCGTCTGAGGAGTGAAAAAAACAGAGCGGCAAAGGGTGAACAGGAGCTAATCGATCTGCCCCCGCGTTGTGTCATTAAAGTTTCACATGGTGTCAAACTGCTTTTACCCAGGAAAAAATGCGTGAAAAGTGGACGGGTAACGTTTCAGTTAACTCAGCTCGGACGTGCATCATGTGACCGTCTCACATTAGAGACGTCTCAGAGAGACTAATGAGCAATAAAAGAGTTCACGGAGGGACGCCAGAAACATCAGACATGCTTTCAGTTTCCTGGAAGGAGGTGATTGTTTGGCTGTTTCTAATACTAGATAAGGAAGTCAACGGTTTCTGGTCATGAATGGTCGTAAAAGTTTGCGTAACAGTTTAATTACATATCAAACTGAAATGGGAAAGAGAACTGGGTGCGAATATTTCTGAAGATGACAGGCTGCATATAAAATAAATCACAAACTTGGAGGTTATATTGTTGGATTCTTTATCAAACCAACAATTAGAGATCATAAACTTTTGGGAAGAAATGTGCAAAAAGAAATGTCTTGTTAGCAGCCTGTAAGAAAGCAATCTTTCTTTTGAAGCGGATGAGGAAGTGCTACAAGCCATCGACGCAAAATAACTGGCTGAAAATTGTGACAGAAAAATGTGTTATGGAGCAACTGACTCACAAGATAAGGACCCAAGAGGAACGACGCTGAGAAAAACGGGAGAAATTGACTGTTTACACGTCGAGGACAGGACACACTGACCCTAGAACCAAACACACTGCAGAGACGTAATAATCCAGCTTGTAATTTGTCTGACGTTTGTATTTTTTGTTCTGTTTTTGTCAACGTGTCTATGTTGCGAAAGAAAAAAAAAAGCAATAAAGAGAAAATATCAAAGAGATCTGACAATTAATCAGCAGAACATTCATCATTTTAAGCAGAATCTCAATCATTCACCAGTTCAAGCTGCTCAGATCTGATGATTTATCGCTTTTTTTTTTAAATGACGATATATTTCACTGAATATGATACAGGCTGAAGACACTGTTTGAGCATTTTGTTCGTTTAATAACTAAATAAGTCAACCAAGCAAATAACGAAGTGTTCAAACTAGCTTTAAACATGTTTAACATAAAGAGGAAAACTAAACTTCCATCGAAAGCAAAAACAAACAATGAATGATTCAGCTTTCGCCTGTTTGCAAAATAGACTTAATAACACTTAATAAAAACAACATGTAATAGGATCTCAACCTTATAGCTGATTAGCATAGTTCTATAACCAATTAAATGGTTTATTATTGTAGTTATCAGTTTCCCCCTTTGGGTTTTTTGGACTGTAGAAGAAATATTCTGACACTTGTTGCTGCACTGTCATGTGACTTTTATCAATATAAATAATGTGAGTGTTGTGCTATTGAGTGTACAGACGATGCGTAAGACTCGCTGATGCATCAAATGTCTGTGGAAAGCGTTCAACCACTTAGACGAAGACTTTAAAAGCCTAAAAACATCCCCACAGCATGATGCTGCCACCTCCATGCTTTAGGCTAGGGATGCAGTGTTATGATAGCAGCTACTCTGCTGTCCGAAAAGCAAATTTGGACTCTCCAAAATGATTAAATATGAGCTTTGTCTGGTAAATAACACGAGCAACAGATGAATCACATATTCACATGACATAATTTTAATTAATTGGTATCACTCTGTAGAAATCTTTCACTCAGTTTGTTTTTTGCAGAAGACAAGAAGCCAAACTATGCTGACTGTGATTCAGTCTATAAAACTTTGTGAAGAATACTTTTCATAAGCTCTGAATCTGACTTTAATATCCTGTTGATGTTCATTCTCACAAATCTGTCAAACAACCCTCCAGGCTTTTCCCCCCTCAAGTTTTCTCCCTGTTGAAAAAACTTTCGCCATCTTCCAACATGAACATCATCTGACTAGCATGTGAAAACTCTGCAGGCCTAAACGGGGGCGACTGTGAAGGCCAAAAAAAAAATAAAAATTTAGCTCAGTCCAGAGTTGAAAGCGTCGTTAAAGAGTCCACGGAGCACCTTATCGCCCTCGAAGATTAGATGTGCTCCCAGCTTGCACAACCAACAGGGATTTTCACAGATAAAGCTGCAAATGCAAGTTATAGCGAAGCCTGGATGACGCTGCTGCGGAGCAACGCTGATGTTTCCCATTTATACTAGGAATCGTAGCCTCTTTCTAAGAGCTGTGACTCGTAACTCACAACTAAAGAATGAACTACGTCTGAAATGTTGGAGGGCGTCACCTGTAAACGACAACAGTCTCTAGACTTGTGCAAAATGTCAAAAATAAAAGACAAATGCTTCATTTTGTCTGAGAGCCATTGCGAAATAACTTCTCAAACTCCGGAAAACATCTTGAATGATGTTTCCTGCCATCTGATTGATCAGATATCTGTAAATCGACACAGACCCTCCTCTGAAACGCCGTCCTAATGTGGTGAGGTGGACAGATTCAGGCCGGCTTGGCTCTGTCCTGCCGGGTGTGGAATAGCAGACTGACACATGAGCCTGCTGAGAAAAAAAGGGTCTGAATAATAATAGTTTATTACGAGATGACAGGCGACTGTGCCAAGTCGGACAAAATGCTGAGTAGCCGCACAGACGTGTTTTTTTTTTTTTCCAACCAGATAAAAAAAAAGGGGGCGTGTAAACCCTGAAATAACCTGAGTCAAAGTAAAATAAGAAAGTAGAGTTTATCCAATTAGGTTCTTCAGTTTTAAAGGGACTTGTATGAAATTAGAGGTTTAAATAGGAAACTTGCTTGACTGGAAACTGGTGCAAATAATTTCCACACTTTTTTGGATGCAAAACGAACCGCAAACATAAAATAAAAAAAGTGCAACACTTGCCATTTAATATCCGTAGCAATGTTTACTATATATTCAACGTATTAGAGTGAGATTAGATCAGTTTCCGGCCACGAGAAGAGTTCATTGAGTGGTCTTAAACGTTGCATAAGAGTTTAATTACAGCTGCAAATATTTGACAAATAATCAGCAGGACATTCATCATTTTAGGCAGATATCTCAACCATTCACCAGCTCAAGCTCTGCTCATACCTGATGATTTATTGCTTTTTAATTTTAATGACTGAACTTAAAGCAAAATTAAACGTCTTGTCAAAACTCAACAAGTGCAGTTTCGTTTGCAAACGCTTTTTTGGATATAAACCATGACCTGGATGACTGAGAACCTGCACTGACATAAAATTTAAAAAGTGCAATACATGCCAGTTAACATCCTGAGCAATGCTGACTTTATATATTTCACATATAAGAGAGAAATTGGATCATTTAAGGTGAAAATCTTCGTGCAAAGTTTTTATAATTTGATGCACGTTCAGTCCAATAAGTAGCCTGTTAAAACTCAATATACACAATATAACTTTATATTTAGGTGTTTACGAGTGTGGTGTGCGTGTAATGTTATGGTTAATTGTGTTTAAAAAAAAAAAAGCCCAAAGAGGAGCGGGAGTTATGTAGCAGGTAGCAGCATCCCATTCAATAACACGGGGAGCTAACTAGGTAGCTAAGCTAACCAGAACGGTTTGCGCCCAAATTCTGGTTCGGGACAAGTCAGCTCTCAGCCGAACGGTTCGCCTTACACACCCCTCCGACTCACCTTTGCCGTAAAACTTTTTGCCGCTGGTCACGTCGAATATTTTCATGTTGACGGCCATCAGGATGCGCGGGTTCTGGAGCCCGTCGTACTCCCGCAGCTGCTCCAGAGTCAAGTCCCGTCTCCTCATCCTGGGAAGCGCCGAGGCCTCGTCGCCCTGGGCCGCGTCGGCCCCGAGCCGCCTGCCCCACCGCCGGTACGCCGCCAGACACACGGCCGCCACCACCACCAAAATACTGACGTTCAGCAACATGGCGCCGAGGCCGAGCCCGTCCGACTCCTCCGCTGCCCCCTGCCCGCCGCTAGTGTCAACTGGTCCGCTCGAAGTGTCTCCATCGTCCGCCATACTGCACGGTTAGCGCCGACTACCCGCCCCTGGCCAGTAGTGGTGGGCGGATCGATCCAAATATCGGTAATATCGATACCAAACGACGGTGTCGATATAGATCGATACCAACGTGGTGAGACCGATACTTGGACTTTTAGACTTCAGACCAGAAGTGTCAAACTCATTTTAGATCAGGTTTGAATTTGAATTGATTTGATTTTCTCAGACCAACTCCAAACGTTTCCCTTGGTTTTAGTGCAAATAATAAGTACGTTCATTTCGTGAGGAAAAGAAGTGAAATTTCTTGGTCTTAGTGTTGCATCATATCCACAATGTCTTTTTTTTGCTCAAATTTATCCCATACGAGCTGTATGTCTGACACTAGGAGATTTGTTTCCACTTGACTCTACATATATTCATCACAAGAGAAGTTTGGACAAGACAAGATTTCTCTCTTGTGCGACTAAAGTGATAATTTCATACACTTTGTTTAGAAAACAAAACAGAAAAAAGTGAAAGGAAGGGAAATATGTCTTATTGTCATTTGTTTCTTTCATTTGTTTAATATAGCACCTTAAAAGCAAAGAGCATTTGCATCAGATCAACTTATCAATTTATCAAAGAAATAAAAAGTTATTAAAACCCAGAGTGATGAGGTGAAAACATAAACAGATCAAATGCATTTAACATCCATACAGACTAAACATTAATTTATATTAAAAAAAAAAAAATTATTTAAATTCATTCAGATTGATTAGATTGATTGATCGATACCAATGCAATGAGATCGATACTTAAGTTGCAATTTATCTCTAGTACGACTGAAGTTTTCAATCTTTTTCTATTTCTTTAAGTTTCTTTAAGTCTAATTTATGCTGTACAGTTTTATTTTATTTTTTTTACTCTTATTTAAGTCCTGTGTTTTTTTTTTACAAGTGAGCAACGTGACCGGAGTCAAACTTTGCCCAAATTGTAAACTAGATTTTAATTGATTAATAATCCAAAAGGCAAATGATGATGCCTACGTCTAAATTTGTTTTAAAAAAGTATCGAGATCGGTATTGGTATTTACTTGGTATCGGATCGATACCAAATATAGCGGTATCGCGCGCCACGACAAACCAGACGCCACGTTCACGTCCTAGAGGAAATCCGTAAACCCACCAGTTGAGCTAATGTTGTTTAGATCAGTGGTTCTCAGCTGATGTGGCTTCGGGACCCATCGTCACCCCTTAACCCTTTATAAGGTCGTCTGCTCATTGAAATGCCTGGAAATTTACAATTTTAACCCCAGTATGTTATTGTAGGGCCTCACAAGACTGTTTTTTTACTGATTTACTGAAGATTAATCGATACTGTAGCGTATTTGTAAATCTAAAACATTTGAAGCAATACAGTAATCAATCAACTGAGAGTCCAATATACATCCCTCTGTTCTTGGAATTCAATGGAAAACAAAACAGTAAAGCAGTTGTAATAATTTGTATGAATTTAACATCGTAAAATTATTCGTTTTAATGTTTTGACATAAATGACATCTTAGAAGTTTGCTCGCTTCTTCTTGAGTAGCGAGATTTACGGGGTTACATGAAGGCAGCAAGTCACCCGCCTACCGCTGGCTCTGAGCATGTGTTGGGTCATTTTTGTCCACTCATCGGCACCCGTAAACCTAAAATTACCTAAAATGACCCCGTACTTCTGGTATTTTCTACTTTTTCCTTGTATTAACAGATGATTTACACGTTCGTATTATGCTCATTTGTAATTTAAAACCATAATAGAATTTGCATTAAGCAATTTTATAAAGGTTTAGCTTCATTTTGTTGAGACTTTTAGTATCTGGACCAGAGGTTGTGTTTGTATTTCACTTTGAACTTGTTTACATTTTTGTTCAACTGATATTTGCATACTTTTTTTTCACATTTTCCACCCGTTTGCTTGCCTTTATTTAAACAGATAAGCGGTAACTCGCACAAGGTGGCACAAATTTGGCTGAATAACGCCAGCAGATGAAGTTGTGTTGGGAGTAAAAAACCTGTTGATCGGGCTTCGATGACACACCCAGACACAGCAGAAGAGATGCTACAAGGTCGTGAGAAGCGCAAGGAACAGACCACACAAACACGAGTTCATACAATCAACTGTTATTTTATATTTTTTTGCATTTTACAAGTCATTAAACATGCACTGCTTTATCCTAAAACACACTCAAAACCACGCTACCAATAAAACAAATCACTTCTTTAAAATCAAAAGAATAATTGAATAGCAAATGATTTTTTATAGTATTTACATTTTTTTTTCTTTTAAATTCAACTCTAAAAATCCTCTTTTAAGTCCATCGATGAAGTAAAAGGAAAGTTAACGATTCAAGTGCTCTAGAGCACCAAGCCTCAAACATAATGTGGTGAAATCTTCAAGCTAAAATATACTGTAGTTTTATGATGCTAGCTCACACCCATAATTCCAGCAGAAACATCTTTTTTTTTTTTTTTTTTTTAATATCATAGTCAAGAGCGAAAGCCATTAAAAACTGCAACGATTACCTAAGACTATTCCATCAATCAAGTAAATGGAAAAATAAAAACAATAAATTATACTACCTCTGGGGGTACAAAAAAAAAAAAAAAAAAAAAACGGGACTGAAAAGTAAAGCATCCCAGTTAAATTTGTCATAATTCTGCAGGTTTTAATTAAAAACCAACACTGTAGTCGAGCTGTCCCGTCAGTCAGACTGAAAAAACACGTGTTATGGACCAGCAGCTTCGGGGGGTCAGTCCTGTCAAATTCATAAATGCAGCCGTCAAACTTGATTGTCACGATGAAAACTGAAAGAAAGAACCAGCGCGTGGCGTCAGTTTTAAACACGTTTAAGCTCCAAATAACCAACGAGGAAGACTTTGAAAAAAGAAGTTTTTGGATAGTTTAGTCACTGACCGCACTCCTGACGTCCCGGTGAGTAAAATTAAGGCACGCAAGACCAAATGCAGTATCTCTTAGTATCTTGGCAAAACCAGAATCACAGTTTAACAGCTCGTCACAGACCGGAGCAGTTTTTTTTACATCTTGTAGCTTGATACTCGATGAAGAGTTTGGCATCTGTGAGAATAAAAAGGCAAAAAAAAATGCAAGGAATGCATTTTTTTTTTTTTTTTTTTTTGTATGTTTGTTTTTGTAAACGTTAGGAGCGGTCAGAGCGAACACATTCACTGCCTACGCTTGCTTGCTTGCTTTAAAAATGAAATGCACTGATAAAAACAATCAACTTTAAGTCAACCGCGCTCAGTCTCTCTTCAAACTCAAACAGTTTGCAGCTGAAAAGAGTGAACGCTGAGCTGAGTGGAGGAGGAGGAGGAGCCGCCGCCGCCGCCGCCGCCGCCTCGCTCTGCTTCTCTTCAATCCAAACCCGCACCAGGAGGAGGAGGAGGGGGCTTCATTTATTCGTAGAAACGCTTTCCTTCTTCCCGGCTCTGGCGTCGGTCTTCTTCCCCTGGGGGGCGGCGGCTGCTGAGGCTGTTGCTGTTTTCTGGGGGTTATCTTTGGGCGTGGTCTGTGTGGTGGCGGCCGAGGCGGCGGCGGCGGCGGCGGCCGCTTGTGAAGCCGCGGCGGAGGATTTGGAGGCCTGCGTGGGCTTTGAGGTAGTGTTGGAAGGATGTCGCCGACGTCTCCCCTCGTCCCCGGCCGAGGACGAGTGACGTCTTCTCCTGCCTCCCTCCTCTCCCATCGGGGGCTGAGGACACAGAACACGTCCCGTTAAAACACAGCGATGATTACGGTCTAAATGCTTATTTTTAATGCATAATAAGGTGTTTACAACATTTTCTACTGGTTGAAGCGGAACTATATTACTGTTATATTGTTTTATATATATATAATAATATAATTCCACACTAGTAGTAAAACAGGTTTTCATGGCCCCAGAAAATGACGCTGTTTACAAAGAAGAGCCACTAATGATTCTAATGAAGTGAGGAATCAGAATTCAAAGACTTTTACTGTGTAAATTTCACAAACATCTTTTAGAAAACCAACACGTTTTAAGTTTCGAACTTAGCTTTGAGTTTGATTTATTGTATTTATCAGTGTATTACTCTAAGAAACTCATAAAAGCAGAATGACCCATAAATAACGACGACTCCAGATTTGTTTTAGAGCAACAAGAGCAAGTAAATTAGGAGACAAGTGCAACAAACGAACAAGTGCGATTTGTTGATGCATTGATGTCTGCTGCTTGTGGACAAATTAGGAATAGAAGCTATTTTTGCTTGCACTTGATTTTGCTGCGGGTCAGATTCGACCCTCTGGTGGGCCGCTTCGGGCCTGCAGGCCGTATGTTTGACACCAAATAAACTGTTTTATTTACGACTTTCAGGACAAAAATAAAATATTGTGCAGCCATTTCACCCAGCAACGAGAAATACCATTTTCTGATTGGCCGAAAGTTCGCTGGCTCAATAAGCAGACTTCTGTTGCCTCTTTCATTCATATATTACAAATCTCTTTTATATATATGTTTATGTCGTCACTTCTCACAGCGAGAACCCGGCATGAAAAGTAGTGCAACTTTAGCAACACTTGCACAAAATGGTTGTTTGGTCGATTTTTGGAACCGAAAATAAATAAAACTGCTCATCTTTATCACACCTGAAACTGAAAAAGGAAAACGGTCCAATCTCAAACAGTGTCTCGTGTAATCAATTACATCTGTATATTAAAAACGAAAAATATAACAGGATTCGGTGTGAAACGGTATTACGCCCAGGTTTCAAATCTTTTGCAGAATGGTGCATTATGGGTAGTTTTCATGTTCATTTACAGTACGTCTTTAAGAGATTAGTGGCGTAGTGAGCTCTGAATATAAAACCAATGGAGATGCAAAGTGGGTGAAGTATGTGAAGCAACAGATACAGCTGATGACATAAGACCCAAAAATATTTTAGTAATTTTTCTGGTGGGACAACGAGCACCAGATAAAATAATTCCTAGAGGATTTGACTCGTTCAATAATAACTCAGCTTAGCAACAAACTAATTTCCCCTCGAGAAAAACTCTGAAAGACACGAGAAAAGACACTTGAACGTGTCTTTGTCTTTCCAACATACGAAGCTCCTCAAACCGCATCTGCGGTTGCTGCGAGAGGAATTGCAAACATGTGGCCACACCCAGCGGAGACTCACCACCACCCTGAAGTCCTCCAGGTTCTTGAACTGGGAGAGGTGTTCTTGCAGCTTCGGGTCGATGGGCTGGTTCTTCATCTTCGAGTATTTCAAGAAGGCCCAGAACTTCTCAAGTCCGTACAGCTGACCTGGAGCAACATTAATAAATAAATGAATAAATGAATAAATAAGAACAGAGCACAACTGTGTCAAATTACATTTAATCACATAAACCGACTCATCTTGTGTTTGTAACCTTAAGTGTTTCTGAGCTGCGTCTAATCAGCTCTGAGTTGGACGTCAGCCGCGTACAGAAGACATCAAATGTTGCGTTTAATGGCAAACACATGCAAAAACTAAGAGACTTTTTGAAGCTTCTGCGGAGACGTCGCAGGAAACGTGAGGGATAGAAGCAAAGCACCCGTTGGTCACATGGTGCCATTAGATATTTGTTTTTATAACCTGCTGCCAGGATACGAGTGTCATAACGCATCTGGAGTCGGTCAAAAGTAATAAACAACTGGAGGGTAATTTGATTTCTGTTATTTCATTTTAAAAACCCCTGACAGACTTTTTTTTTTTTCTTTTGTGTTCAAAGTGAAGTATTTCAGTGGATTTCACAGAGTTTAGTGCGCACACATGACGTAACCTCCCTCTGATACAAGATCCATCCAACATTCGACTCCGCACCGAAAAACAACTCAAGTGGAAGCAAAAGGGCCGAAGCCTTTTACTGGCAGCTCTCGCTTCTGCTTCGCTGAGTCACCCCTCCATGTTGAAATAGGTTGAGAAACTCATTTAATCCCTCTTTTTTTTCTCAACAGTTTAGCTTAGAGAGAAACTAGAGCTGCAGAATGAACTTCTAGGTCGGGTTAAGTCGGCTTTAAGAGCTTTCCTACGCCGCATATAAGGTGGCATGTTGCTCTTTTGCAAGACAACATCTGCATTTTCAGTTACTGTGTCGGACATCGTCGCAGCCAACATGTTTATTTTAAGGCGGCTCATTAAATAGTTGTTCTAAAGCTGTGACTTACTTATTTGACGTGTCTGGGACTAATATGAAGACGCCTTTGTTTTAGAGTTTAAGTCTAATCAAAGCTCTTATTGGCTTCTTTTACTTTTTATTTGTTAAAGCCTCCGTTTCAATTATATTATTAATACATTTTCATAAACTATATATCACCCGTGCACCATTACCTGGCACAGAAACTGTAAAAAAATCACTTTGTGGGTATTACTAATGTTATTTTAAAGGCTGTGATTCTTGGAAAATGATTCTAAAACGTTGACGACTCATCATGCACTAGGGGGCGTGTCTTATTTTTTCATCCAATGAGACGCTTCCTTAAATTTTAAATTCTATCAAAGTGGACGCTATTACCATACGTAATATATGTTTAGAGGACCAACGGAACATGATCATCACTGGATATAGATTAATTAAATCTAATTAATTTTTTTTAGTGCATGAAAAATCAAACTCAAAAATTAGGAATTATCCCAAAAACTTGTGTTTTACAACATTAAAATTGGGGAAAATTAATCAGCTAAACTTGGATATAGAGGTTTAATTAAAATCAAGTATGTTAAATCAACCTAATTTGGACTATAGAAGCAAATTTAAGTAGAATTACTTACAAAAAACCTTTAACGTCTCTTAGTTTTTACTTGTGTTTCTGCAACAACACCCAGAGTCATGTGACTTTTTTAGTTCGGGGCCAGGCTGGTTTCTTTCAGACGTTCATTACCTTTCTCAAAGTCTCGGAGGGTCTCTTCCTGAAAGTCCTTGAACAGATCTAACCTGAATCTCTTCTCCAAACCGTAGCTGTAGTATCTGAAGAGACACTCCAGTCCATACCTGCAGGGCGATAATCAAACATTCACCTGACCTCACGGAGATTCACAAATCTGGATATTATCTGAACAGGATATTATGCGCTGTCAGTTCCGCGTCTTTTAATCAGTCACTTTCCCATGTGGCTTCAACATTTCACAACAGAGAGAGGTTTAATCACAGGGATTACTGACAGTTTTATGTGCAGCCGACGGGAACCAGAGGAACCGGTTTCTGGATAAATTGAGCGGATGAACGCTGCCGCCGCCGCCGCTGCACGAAAGTCTTGACAAGGCTGCGACGCCCTCAGACTACACTCACTCTCACTTCAACATGTAGGGCTGAGCCACCTACTTATTTAGACAAGAATGTGGGTTTGGCAGGTGGGTGAACGCGTCTCTGGCAGGAACACAAATATGTTACAGAGACGCGAGCTTTTCAAATTAACCCTCTGCTGCTGAACAATGGCGGTTACACGCTTCTGTGGCATCAACTCAAAAAAAAGTTTACATAAAGACGAGTGAGTAATGTTTAACAAAGTAGTCCTGGGTGCTTTCTTTATGAGCTTTAATAACATCTGACTCCTTTTCTTTGTATTTGGTTAATTTAATTGGCAGAGTCAACACTCTGTGTATAAAGTTTATCTTTTATAATCCCACAGAAGCAGAAGCCGAACCTTGTTCAAACACCAGCGATTGAAATGACTTTTCAATTTGTCAATGAACAGAGGAAAAAAAAAAGTTACCAATCTGGATATTTTTCTGCTTTGAAGTCACATAATTGAAAATATATACACCACCGGTTCAAAGTTTTAGACCCGTTTGTCCCCATCAATATATAACCTAAAATATAATATTAAATTCCATTTGTTCCAGTTCATCTCAAACCAGCTCCATGTGGTTAAAGTCTAGAGACTGGGCCATGGTCCACTCCATGTTTTAAAGTTTTCCATCTTGTTTTTATCCTGAGGTAGTTCTGGTAGAGCTTGGACTAAAGTTTTGGGTCATTATCTTGTTCTAGGATGAAGCTCTGACCAACTAAACCAGAGGAGACTGTTCTAAAACCTTTGACCGGTAGCGTGGCTCATATTTCATATCCAAAAACATCCAGCTATGAAGTTATGAACCTTATAAATCAACCATATAAATATCATCAAGTTCAAATAAAATACCAGAGATCTGCAACTAATAATCATAAGTTAAGTAAGTATCCAGCGACTCGAGAAAAGGCCAGACCCCATAAACGTGTCTGCACGGAGCTCAGCACTTGAAACCTTCTCCAAAGTCTCACCGACCTGTAATTGTCTTTGGCGTCTTCCACCGCGCACTGTTTGAACTCCTCGTACATCTTCCTGTTGAAGTTGTCCCTGAGGAAGAAGGACCAGAACCTGAACAGGGTGTTCATCTCCTGAGACTGGCCGATCCCCAACCGTTTCCTCTCTGAGAGCACAGAAGAAGAACAGCTTGTGATAAATATAATTATATATGTATGTAAGTGGAGATGAGCTGTGACGGGCATTTTCTGGCAAAGCTTTTCCTTTCTCTCCGTACCGTTGAGGCACCTTCGGCGGTACTTGTGGTATCCCTGCTGGGTGAAGCCGTTGTCCCTCAGCAGCTCGTGGGATGGATGCCAGAACTTGGGCAGAGACTGGGGGGTGCAGCTATAACCTCCGGACAGCGGCGCCCCCTCTGACGGAGACGCATTAGAGCTGCTGTGGAAGGACAGAGGAGGAAAAGACATTTAAACCCTTGATGTAATCGCTGCTCGTAATATGCATGGATTTTGAGTCAAGTTTGGGAAAATAAACAACTTTTGTTTGTAAGAAAGTATAGATGCAGAAGCTACGGTGGCCTGGAGGTTCAAACCGTTTTGTAGAAAAACGTTTTTTTCTAAAATGTGAATTTGTAACAGTTTGTAATGTCGGTTTGCGCCACCTGTACCTCGCCGTAAGAACCCGATTAGGACATGCGCTAACTGAAGTCACCGACGTGTTTCACAACAAAGAGAGGATGCGAGGGTAAACCCTGGCGAGGTGAAAGGAGGAAGTGCCCTTTTTTTGAGGAAGCTTTACTGACCTGATGGACGCAGAACGCGGCCGGTGTTCACGGGAATCCATCACCCAGCCGATGTGGGCCTCCTGAGGAGGGTTCGAACTGTGGCGGGTCTTCTTCTTCCTCGGCATCTGGGAGGAACGAGGAGGACGGGACGTGGTTTAAATGCAAAACTGGTTACGTACAAGAGGCTTGTGCTGGCGGACATATTGAAGTTTAGCTGTATTTTTAGCTTAAAGAGAGAAAGTAGTGGCGTCTAAATGCACCTTTAAACAACGGCAAGAAGTATTTGCACCTTTTTATACAATGCAACCATGCAAATACACATGCAAAGCAGATAACAGGCAGGATTTATCTGCATGTAGTTGAACACACAGCCTGAACACAATGAACAGCAGGAAACCGGTTAAAATAAATAATGACGACACAATGAAAAAGAAAAACTCCAAACAGCGAGGACAGAGAGACCGCGAGCTCACCTGTCCGTCGATGGCGCCGCTCTCCTTCATGACCGGGTAGAAGCGCGGCGTCTTGTTGGGGTCCTGGCGCCCCGGCGTGCGAGGCGTTCGAGGGGTTCGGGGTTGGTGAGCGCTGGGCGACTCCGGCACCGTCGTAGGCAAAGAACGAGCCAGTTCTACCCCGCTGTCCACTGAGAACATCGACCGCACACAGAGACATGATATTAATGCACATTTACTTATTATAAGACGATACTCTACTAAATATATTCCCTGTATTTATAATGATGTAACAGACTGGTTAAGTCCTATTAGATAAATTCTAACAATAAATCACATTTGTTAAGACACAAATCCTCAGTAATTATTCCATAACTCCACAAATATAGAGGTAGAGGTTTGGTTAAAAGCACAGGAAGCTAAAACACACCTGGCATAGGAGGAGGTGGGAGTTCCTGGTTCGGCTCAACGGGAACTTTAGGGGTGAGTGTGTCGAACTCATCTTTACTGATGACGTTCAGCTTCTTGAAGTTCTCCACTTCCTGCTGGGAGACAAAGACACAGAGTCTGATGTAATAGTTTCAAGTTTAAATTTATTAAATGCAACAACAACAATCAAAGCCTTAAACACATCGACTGTGTTTATCTGCGCAAACATAGGATTTATTTAACAGATCATATTCACATTTATTGGCTTAATCAATTATTTACGTGTTAATTTCTTTAATTTAACAGCACTTTAATAAACTTTAATGCAAAATCAGACTTTGTAAATGAAAAAAAAAAGTGAATATTTATTTGAACAGAGATTAAATAAATGTTTCCTTTACTGAACCCAATGACTTTATTTTACTTTGGAAATCATAATTCACTCTAGTTTGCCTTCTTGTAGAGGAATAAAACAGTCAAAATTCAAAAATGAATAAATAAATGACCCAATAAATACATTTAAATGCTATTAAATGCCGCAGATATATTTAAATATATATATATGTGCCTGCTTTAATTAATTTCTGCTTCTGTATTTATTTCACTTTGAATTATTTCTAATTAATTTATGTTAAAGTGTATATTTTATTTATTAATGACTTTATTTCTTCATTATTTTCATTTTGTGGCTTTGCTTTCTCATATTTTCCTCAAAGAGTATTTATCTATTATTCTGCGGTGCATTGATGGAGTATTAAAGCGTGTCACCGGGTCAACTTTACACCTACTGATCGATCGACGTCAGAGTTTTAATGGTGTACGAATGCTTTTATTGTGTTATATATATATATTAACTTCTTTTGGTTTATGACACTACGCTGTTAGTGAAAGATCGTCGTTGCATCACCTCAGCCGTGCACTGGTTGTGCAGAAATCTCCACTATAAAACAATCTAATCTGCATTTCGCCACTCGAGATATTAAAGCGCGGTGACGCGACCTCTCTGCCGTTTTCTCCGTCGAGGCCGTTTCGACTGATAACAGCGCGACGTGCTGGTTAAAAATATTTGATACGCCGGCGGCTGCAGCCGTGCGGGGAAAGACGGTGTGTGTGGGACGGAGCGCAGATGTGCAGCGGACTTTAAACTTTACACGTCAGCGTCACACGGAGAAGAGAAACCCGCAGGTGCAGCCGATGTGTGTTCAGGCGTGACATTTCCCACATGTGGCAGCTTTCTGACAACCCTTGAGCCCAGAAGGCGCTGACGAGGCTGAAAAACTGCAGATGACGAGCAAAGACCGGCTGGAATCGCTACGTGTTAGACGAGCATTAGCACCATTTATCGTTAATGCACAACTTTTGTGAAGGCAACAGCTAAATTTTAAAAAATCAAGCTTTCATGTGTAGAGGGATTTTCGTGCAGATTGACACTGAAGATGACTGCGGCGTTAAGGTGCATTAAAGGAGCTCTTGCCGAGTCTCGGTCATGAATAAGTACGAGCACGTCCGCTCTATTTTTGGAGATGTGGTGGCAGGACGCGAGAGTCGCTGATGTCAAACATGTAACAGGTTCAAAGGTCAACAAATGGCAGCTTGTCTCACTTCCCCACTTCAAACCTCTGACCCGTCACTTCCCCTCTCGAGTACATGAATTACAATTCATCGTCATTCTGCTCCAAATGCTGCAGAACCGGAGACGAAAATATCGATTTCCTGAGTCAATTCCAAATCACAAAGTTCACGATATTTCAGTTTTTTAAAAGTATTTCTGCTCAGTTATGAAAGAGAATTTTCCAAAAACCAATGTTGTCACAGGTTCCAGAGATTATAATTAACATATGTATTAGTTGAAACCCTCATTTAATAATAAATCATGAGGATTAAACCACATAGAGTCAAGACATTCATAAGAATATATCATTGCTTTGAACGAGTCCTTTTGACGCAGTTGTGAAATAGTCGACACTAAATAAATATTTTAAAGGGTTTTAAAATTGTATCTTTTAGAAAATTGTTCTCAGAAAATGTTTAACCCTCATGCCCTTTCATCTTTTCTTTTTTTTTGATAAATTAGTGGTAGTTCTGTTTTTTGCTATCAAATTTGGCAAAGGTATGTATTTATTCATTTATTTTTTTTAGCAAATTTTGATCATTCAAACTCCCTAATTGTTACCTTGTTATCATTAAGGGACAAAAGTGTTTTATTACATAAATATTTTAAACCACTTCAGTACTGATCACAAACACCAGGGCTTGTGACATCACAAATTATTCGGGGAAAAAAAAGAAATATTTTCGATAATCTAAATGCAAAGTGGATTTTTATTGGGGAGGATTATTAGAGCTTTGGACACTTAGTCAATGTTTAGTAGCAACATGGATTTTGATGTATTTTTATTTATTTATTTATTTTTTGCAGTGCCAAACTTTTGGTATTTGTGATTAGTACTTAGGTGGATTAAAATAATTATGTGAATCAAAAAAATTTAAAATCAGGTTATGATGGTTAAATAAATGCCAAACAAATCTAAACCTCTGATTCAGGGTGTGATACCAGCAGAGAATCACTGCCATCAGCTGGCCTGTTTCATAATTATTATTATTTTTACATTTAATTTGTGCATGTTTTCACTTTACACTCTAATGCTGCACATTCATTTCACTAAAACAAACTTTAATTAAAAAAAGACTTTTAGACTGGTTGTTTAAAATTTGTCTTGCAAGTCTGCAGCAGGACGTAGGAAATAATCTACATTTTAAAGTGAATTTATCTCAGGACTTTACGACTTGATATTGAATCTGCTGATGAGTCAGAAAATCTAATTTAGTTTACATTAACACAGAAAGCGCCTACCGCCATGAGTCATGAGAACTATGTAATACTATAACTGCTGTAAAACTGGGCGGCATATTTACCCAGTGACATCAAGAACTACTACTACATGAATCTGCTCCTCGTATGAAGTGATGTTGTGTAACGCTGCGTGACCTATAACAACGTGTCTCAGCGTGCAACGTTTCTGCACGGGGCAACTTTTCCCAAAAAAGCAGGTCGCTTGGTTTTTTGGGAAGCAGCTGCGTGACACACATGTATATATATATATTCCTGAGGCTCGTACAGTGGGCGATAAATAGTGCGTTTTATTTTTGGTCTGCCACTACACAGCGTGAGGTTTTAACAGCTCTGTCACAAAGACTTTACGACCCAGCGCTCAGATTTGCCGACAGAGATGAGCCGCGAAAGCTTTCCGTGCTGCAGCATCACAGCTGAATGATGCAGAAACTGTGAAAAAAAAAATGCTGCACAACTTTTATGATGCATTTTCTAGATGAAAATATGAACACATAACATATGTAACGTAAAGTAGTTGAAAAGGATTATGCGTTTAAATCAAAATGTCCAATAACTATAAAAGTTTTCTGGACGCATGATGAATTCCTCCAAGTTTAATTCGAGGATACAGTTTTATTTTTCTTCTACATCACCGTACCCAGTGTCAATGTTAGCTTAGCTTTAAGACTGAAGCCTGTCTAAATTGTAAGTGTTGTAATTACGTTTACAAGAACAACAAACACGAATCATGTCAACCTCCTCTGTAAACCGACTTGCTCAGACGTGACCTGCTCCCGGCGTTACACATGTATTCCAGTATTTCAGTGCGTCTCAGCGAAAGGACTCGCTTCGACATGATTACAGATGAACCAAACTGACTTTTTTAATCAACTTCCAACCCCAGGAGGGAAGCACGGTGGACATTTGGAATAAAAAAGGTCAAATATTTGCAATTGCTCACCTCACTTGGGTCATTAATGAGCGAATAATGACTTTGCTTTTAAATACTGAAATCAATTTTGTTAATTTTCTAAATATATGTCCTTTTTTCTGCCTCCACATTATTATAACAGGTGTTTTTCTATGGGAATGGACCCTGGCATGGCACATTCAAAATGTGTGCAGTGCTATAGACCCCTTCATGGCCTCAATCATTGTGACGTCACAACGTTAGCTGGAGGCAAAACAGAGGGAAGCTAGAGGCAAACAATGTCACCATGAACCGTGAAAATGTCGTCTTGCTCTGTTGTTTGGTGTCAAAACTGAAAAAGCAAAAAAAATAAATAAAAAGTTTTATCGCATAGTCGTAGACGACTTCGGTTGAACTCGATTAAAAGAAAATATCGGAGTGAGACAATCACCAACAACTCTCTGTTTGCAGCGCACACCTGATATCAGATAAGATTAATATGTAATGCATCATCATTTTCAGCCTGGAAAGCTTTATGGGTTAGAATAAACCGTGACTGGAATTAAGTTAATCATTATTTCGGGGAATCTTGTTACATGCTAATGCTAATGCTAACTCCACATTAGTTGCATGTTTCAGATGTGTCCAAGCACAAGCTGCATTTACTACGCTACTCTCCACAGTGTTTCCACTTACTTCTTGTAATATCTTTATTAAGGTTATTAATATCTTTATAGGCTGCACTTGATAAAGACAGACCAGACTTCGTCCCCTTTGTGTCCTTTGATCAAATTGTCCATCCAGTGAGTGAGTGTAGGGGTCAGTGAATATAGTCCCATCAGTCAACTTTTTAAAATAAAACGGTCTCGGGAAGTGAGTGTATTCGTATATTCTCTAAAATTTGGTGTTTTCCTCGTCCATTCTCACCAAAACAGTCCGTTGAAATGTGCTAACTGGCGTTTAAAAGCTATAATGTTTGAGATGTTTTGCCTCCAGCTAAGCCCCGCCCCTTTATTTTAACCATTCAAAATGTACTGTGTACAATAGTTGTATATGTTTTTAATCTATTCTACTTTATCTTTTATACAGTCCACTCTTTACTCTTGTTATTTTGATCTGTGAGACAAATACCTGTTTTCTAATTCTGATCAGATCAGACTCTTTTCTCTACGTTCATCTCACCTTGCTGCACTCGATCTGTTCCTCTCCCTTCCACAGGTCCTGCTCGTAGTAGTACAGCCCGTCGTTGATGGCCTTGGCCAGGTCGGTGGTGATCTTGGCCCGGGACTCGTGGTTGCCGGTCCGGTCGCCGCCGGGGTGCTTGCGGATGTAGGGAGGAGTCTGGGTGACGATGAGGATCTTGTTGACGTCCTGGTCGTCCAGCTCGTAGTCCGAGTCGTCCTCGTCCGACCAGTCCGTGAACTTGTTCTTCCTGGGCGCCATCTGCTCCATCTCCTCGTCGAACATGAAGTCCAGCTCCTCCTGGTCGGGTTCGGACTGCGGAGGAGCCTGGTGGCGGGGAGGAGGCGGCGGCTTGCTGTCGCCCTGGACAACACAGAAAAACACTTTTTAACCCCATCATCAAAACGACTTTAAAAACCACAACCCTTGAGTTTAATTGAAGAAGGTTTGAAGTGAGGGATTATACAAGATGTGAGATGTGAAATAAACATAAGGGAGGTAAAGAAGCAGAAGTCGGGCGGGTGAGTTGGAGGAGGAAATACTCAACTGGAGAGGGGAGGAGGTCGGGCTGCAGCGTTGAGGGGGGAGAGGAGCTGACAACAAGCACATCATCAGTAGCTTGCTGTCGGCCAAGAGATGGAGGAGAGAGGAGAGAGGAGAGAGGAGGTGATGACAGGAAGAGGTGATGAGAGACGGGGAAGCGGTGATGGAAGGATGAAAAATGGAAACGTGACGTTGCGAAGTGATAATGATGATTGAACTAGATCCCACCATGCTCGCTTCTAACATCCATTATTTCTTCTTCTCTTATTTATAATTGTCTGAACTGTATGAGACCTCATGCAGTTTGTTCCAGAGGCTCAGTTCCTAAATTAATAGCGACTTTATATGCCACCAAACAGGAAACTCAAGATTTTTTGTGCTATTTGTTGCAGCAAAGTTTAAATTTCTGCCCCCACAACAATAAGAATCCCAGGATTTAAAAAGTCCACGTTGGTCTTCGCTACCTTTGCCTTTCCGGAGGGTGGTCTGTGGCGTTTCTCCACCTGGATCCAGGCGTCCGGGTCGGGCTTGGGCTGGGGCGCGGGGGCGTCTTTGGAGTCCTCCGCGGTCGGGAGCGACTCCGGGCTGGAGGAGGCGGGTTCGGCCGAGTCCTGAGGCGGCGCAGACTCGACAGGCGACTCCTTCGCGGGCGGCGATGAAGCTGGAAATGAGTCCGACACAGACAAACTTCAGCACAATTTAAAAAAAACAAATTTAAAAATCACACATTAATGTAAACTCCAAGAAAAAGTAGTTAGTTTGTTTTTGTCTTTTATTAGTTCATGTACCTTTACCTGCTTCTCTCTGGTTTTCTATATCAAAGCAACTTTACATTAATTATGTACGATAAAATTAAAATGAGAGGCTTAAATAATTTAAAGTATTTAAATTAGTTTGATCTAAAAGTGTTAATCTAATCCAAACAATAATCCTTTGAGAAAGATTTAGATAAATTGAGATAAATTCTCTAATTAAGCTGCAGATTAAGTCAGAAATGTTTGCACAATATAACTAAACTACAGGTGTTAGTCAATTAGGCAAATTTAAGAACTTTTAAGGTATATTTTAGCTTTAAATGTCTGTATTTTGTCACAATTTGTCTGACGGACGAATATTTGACACATAGTCCAAGATTAGAGTTAGAGGATGTTGGTTAATGTTAATATCAACATTAACCAACATCCTTGAATTACTTATTGGATAAAGCAGCAAAATCCTTAACTTGTTTACGTTTGTCTGTCACATAAATAAATAAAAACTCCTCACACATGTGGTTTTATTTAACAAAAAAGGTTCAGTAACGTCAGGACAGGAGGAACAGGCGACTTAATCCAGAAGCAGAAAACAGGTTTTCTTATTGGTTTAAGAAGAACCAAACACTGACCGGAACCTGTGGAGCTCAGCGTCTGTCGAGGGACAAACTCGGGGCAGTTGATGAGCTGGGAGAAGTCGGTGCGAGGGGATCCGACGACGTTGGGGGCGGGGATGGGCCAGCGCTCGGGGTCCATTTTACAGCGAACCCGGTCGTCCACCAGCTCCACCTCTGTGCTGTTCTTCAGAGCCTGGGGAGCAGGATTTATATATATATATATTCACAAATTACAGATCATATTTTCCTGCAGCCTCTATCTGGAATTTATGGCACGGATCATTATCCTCCTGAGACCTGAGCTTTTGTTTGGTGTGTATTTTTAATTTCTCCAAGGTATTTGAGATCAGTAGGACCTGAGAAGTACAAACACTGAGCATCATCTATGAACAACAAAAAGTAGTTATTGAAAAATAAAAATGTCCTCGTATGTGGACACGGGG
Source organism: Mugil cephalus (assembly GCF_022458985.1). NCBI lineage: Eukaryota > Metazoa > Chordata > Actinopteri > Mugiliformes > Mugilidae > Mugil > Mugil cephalus. The sequence continues at coordinate 20,841,907 of NC_061786.1, read as the reverse complement.
ATTATTTTGCTGTAAAACACAATAAAGTCACCAGTGTGTAACAAAATATAAAACTATTTCAATTCCTGAACATGGCCGTGCAAAAACAGGATTGCAAATCCCAACAAATGAGTACTTGCTAATTAGTGACGTCGTAGCTCGTTACCATTGATAAAATCTGGTAAATTTTGAGCGTAATCTCAAACTACAGAAAGTATAAAGAAGTTACAGACGTAAAATTTGATGAGGTTTTGAACTTTGTCCACTTTTGTCCCACTATCATATTTTTGCAAAGCGTCCACTTGTGAGGACAACAGGTTTAAATGAAGCAGAATATGAAACTTAATGTCCCCATATGAGCACGCAGGGCCTCCGGAGGTGTTTCAGAAAACAAAGAGGTTGAATATTTGTGAGAGCAACTCAGAGATGTTTCTAAAGTTTAATCTGCAATTTAAATCAACGCGGTGTAATTTCTTGTTTTTTTTTTTATAGTGGGCTGACTTTAGCCGAACGCTAAAACTCGTATAACAAAATGAAACAACAAGGTTACAGTTGTGGAGTTGCTGTAATGACGTCGTTACCTCCATGATGAGGCTGACGTCGGTGGTGAGAGCCTGGACTCTGTGGAAGCTGGCGATGAGGGAGATGGGGAGGAAACCTTGCGCGTCCATTTTCCTCCTCAGGAAAAAGTCTCGCTCCAGGTTGTGGAGGCTGAAGTAATACTCGCTGGAGGACGACACACAAACACAACAATCAGAACAACGGACTGAAATATTAGATGAGCAGAGAGTTGAAATAACAGTTTTTAAAGGTAACATTATAAATGTTGTATACAAGCCAGGGGATTCCAAATTTTATAGAGCAGGCAAAGAAAATAGTTGTTTTTGACATTAAACAAATAAATAATAACTATTTTCTGTCTAGTTTAGGTTTAATTATTAATCCTGCCTCTATGAAAACTCCTCAACTCTTCAGCAGGTGCACACTTGCCATTTTATTAGGTACACTAGTGAGAAGAAATGAAGTGGAGAATGAAAAGTTTAATTTTTTTACTATTTTAAATGATAAAGGCGGATTGTGTCATAAATCAGACTAAAATATTACTATTTTATTATTAATCCTCCAAATTTGAAGATGTTTAATTGTCTACAATATAAGAGAAGCAAAAGCCTCAAAAAAAAAAATCTTAATTCTGAAAAGAGGTGCCGTGGATTTTTTCTATTTATGTATTTTATGTCTAATGGAGACTGGAGGACCAAACCCAGACCAGAAAAGCTTTCCCGTCTACTGCCTGTCACAGCACTTAAAGTCACCCCGGCATTAAAGTCACACACGTCGGTGCGTCGCCCGCAGGCAAAGACCACTCGTCGTTTCATGCGGAGCAACGTCGGCTTGGATGAGCAGCCTGAATAACGCCGAGTAAAGACGAGAGACCAGGAGACACACTCTCACCCATCATCACTTTCTTTCTCTCTCTCTTATCCCTGAAACACTCTTTTATTTTTTTTTCCCCTCCCTTGCTCGGGCCTGCTCATAATTCATCGCCTGTCCCCTCCAAAGCACTCGGACTATATTTAGGAGTCCATCTCACCCTCCACTATTCTGATCTGTAACGAGGTCAACGCTGTCAGGCAAGACGCAGAGCTCACGCTGCCCCCTGCAGGCCACACCCGGCGACACACAGGAGGTTTGTTATAGTGGCTGCATGCTTGCTCCTTATCAGACGCTTATTCAGACACGCTCGGTGCGTGACGTTTGTTATCAGAAGTCGGAAATTAACAAGTTCCGAGTTGGAAGTTTCAACTGGAAGTCGGATTTTCTACTCAGAAAGTCGTAGAGTCCTCACTACTCCCAAGTTGAGTTACCAAGATGGCCGCCCCATGTGTAAACACGTTAGAAGCTCCTGTAATATTCTGTTTATTAGCACTTCTGATTAGTTTTTGTTGCATTAAACCGGTCGTACGGACAATATTTTTCCACATACACACGTTCAAATGCTTTTACAGTGAAATTTAAGTTTTTCATGTGTTTTATGGGAACTACAAGCCCATGTCTTGCTAACAATGGCTAAGAAAAATAGCCTTGTAAAACAGATTATCTTGTGAGTTACCTTGTTAGCTCTCAAAATCTCCTTTTCAGATGTAATTTTTCTATCACACCTTAGAACAACACAAAGGTTTTGTCACGTGATTCATTAAAGTAGTAATTTCCTGTAGAGCCTCACAAATATTTGAATAAATAAATCAATTAATTAAGTTTTAAAGCACTTTAAGAGATTTACACTCATCCTTCAAACAGTCTACAGATCTAAACCGAAACTTTTTTACACTCAGGCGCCAATTCATTAGGTTCAAGAGTGAAAATGAGTGCATTTTAATGTACATGGGTATTAAGCATCAGGTCCCAGTGGGAGCGCGCTCAGTCGGACCATGTAATTTTCTTGTACCATGATGCATAATGACCAATAAAGCATCAATATATACTGCAAATAAGGGCAATTTCTGATTATTCTGGTTATTTGTAAAATAAAATATGTCAGTATGTTTAGATTAGCAACTCAAAAGATGGTGCAACACACACAAAAAAGGCTCGACTGTGTTTAATTTACTCATGTTCTTCTTATTATTATGTGGAAAAACACTCATTAAAGGCAAATAAATGAATTAACAGCAGCATGAACGACCTCCTGTAGCGCGTCAGTGACTTACATCTGGCGTTTGATGTATTCCTTAAGGAGCTTTTCATCCACCGTGTACATCTGCACCTTGCTGCCGTCGTCGTAGTAGTAAACCATGTTGGTGCCGAACTCTGAGGGAACCTGAACCGAGCCGTCGGACGACTGAGAGTCCCGGAAGCTCAGAGGGTACTCGTACCGACCTGGAGCAGCGGGATGGACGGGAGAAAGGAAGTCAAACAACGTGTTTTTTTAATATATATCGGTAGCAAAAATATGAAACTAAAATTCCCACCTCGCCCGCGTCCTCTCCCACGTCCGCGACCTTTCCCTCGGCCTCGTATTCCTCCACGAACGCTGCCACCGTCGCTCCTGTTGTCGTCTCCATAGTCCCGCGGCTCTCGTCTCCAACCTGTAGACGAGAAACTCGCACTCAGATACAGAACCGCAAATATTTCACCAAGTGGAAGTTCTCTCGAAGCTCAATTCAGGATAATCTAAAAGTTTTTTACTCCGTATTTATGGCTCTGCTACTTTCCACTTCACTCCACGTCAGAGGACACAAAAAAAAATATAGTTTTAAAAATAAAACATGATAAAACTATTGATCCCGGGGAAGAAATTACAAAACAACCTTTACCACATTTACTGATGAACACATTAATGCTTGATTTAATGATTTCATTCATGTAAAGAGGTCAATGGATCGTCTCGACTATGTGCCCCAACATCTTCCCAAATTTTGATTTTCAGCACGTCCTTCATATTTCTTACGTGACGAGAGGCAAAATAAATCAAACTAAAGTCTAAAACAATAAAAACGCACTTCCCCCCAAATCAGAGAGATGCCTTTTCCTACTGGATAAGTTTTATCACAGGATCTCTATGTTATGAAAAAGCAAATTTGAGGTCTAATTTTCACTTGACAAATAACTCGCACTGTAAATCAGGTTAAAAACAACGTACGTTAAAAACAACGTACATTAAAAACAACGTACTAATATTTGTTGTTGGGTCTAGCAACAATAATTTTAGTAAATTCCAATATTTACAATATTTTTATCCATTACACCATTATAATTATAATTTTAGCAACGTCACAGCAACTAAACTACTTTTTTTAGAGTTAATCAAGCATCGGACTGTGAATCTGCAGATTATTTAAAAAAAAAAAAATTCTTACCGTAATTAGTATTAGAATTGTATTAGTATATATGGAAATATAAATATGTATATGTTAAGAGAATGACATGGATCAAATGAGACTAAAACTTTCTTTTTGTTAAACAATTCTGATAAAACTATTTACAGTCTGTGACTGAAATGTTCCAGGTGTCAAATGTTAACGAAACCCCACAAAAATACTGATAACGCAGCATTTCTTAGAGCTGCCGCGCAGCTTCCTCTACACCTCAATGACAATATCTCCCTCTAACTCAGGTAATTTACATATTTTATTACGTGTAACAATATTTGTTCTTTTCCTCAAGTGCAGTTCACACACACACACACGTCTCTGGTAATTTTTCCGAGTCATATCATTTCGGGGGCCAATAATTCATAAGTGCGACGCCCCTATTGACTTTATCATTGTAATGTGATATTCATGATGAATGTACTGTTTATTCAACCTCCAAAACTTAAACTTTACTAACTTTTAATTTAGTTTATCTGTAGTTAAGTTAGTTTAGTTGGTACCAGCCTAACTTCACAAAATATGCAGCAGAAAGTTGGTCTGGAGTCGTCTGAGTCAATCAGAAAGTCTGGGGCATGTAGTCGCGGGACTATTTAACTGGATGCAAAAGGTATTTATTTCATATATATTGAAATCCACCAGACTGTAACTTCTATCTCTGCACAGTCTTATTGTAATAACACCTACATTTCTCCCAGGGGATCAATAAAGTCTTATAAAATAGGAAAATGGAACCCAGGATGTGGAGAATAATAAAAAAAAAAAAAAAAACAGGCTTCTTCCTTCTTCTTCCAGTTTTTGATGAGTAATGACGGCTGAGTGGGTGAAACAGGTTTCAGACAGACAGCCCGTCTGATGTAAGACGTTAACCAAAATAAATGAGAAATGAGTCAAAGGGCCATGCTCTCGCTGTGCCATGCATTATGGATAAAAGCTTGCGGGATCGCTGCAAAAAGAGACAGATGGCAGCTGGGGCAGGGAGAAAAGTGGTGAGCAAACATGAGGTGATATGAGAGAGGGGGGTAAAGAGCAAACAGCCAAGCCAAGCCAGCAGTTAAAGAGGTTAAAAACAGCCAGAGAGTGATCAGAGAAGAAGAGTGAGCCGCTGGCCACTTACTCCTGCTGCTATCATGAGCCCTGTTATTATGGAGCGTTTGATTGGGCGACGTGGGGTCGGGCGCGTCGCCGTTGGGCTCTGAGTCCAGGCCCCCGCCGGGCGTCTTGTCGCCGTCGTCGTGGGACGCGTCCTCCAGCGGCAGAGAAACCCACTTACGTTTGTTACCTAGCGATGATTGCACACCGGGAAAAAAAATGGCTTGAGGATTTTTGGTCCTAAACGCTAAAAAAAAATATATATATATTTATATATATAAAAAGAAAGATTAAGATCCAAGATTTTAATAGCTTTAATAATAACACTCACTTTAACACGAAGCTCTTTTGTGAATAAGAATTTCAAATAGCTTCGTCTGGAGCAGCCACACTCGGGACTAACACCCTTTTCTTCAAAATCCACCGCATTACTGTGACCTTTCAGTATTATTCATAAGTATTTAAGTCATTTCCGAGTCGGAAATTTCAACTAGAACTCAGAAAGTTGTAGATTCCTCACTTTCCCCCATGTAGAGTTTCCAAGATGGCCGCCACATGTGTAAACACTAATTAGAAGCTCCTGTAATATTCCATTTATTAGCACTTCTGACTAGTTTTTGTTGCATTAAATCGGTCGTACAGACAGTATTTTTAGACATATATATGTTGAGATGCTGTTTTTACGGTGTAATTTAAGTTTTCCATGTGTTACATGGCAACTACAAACCCATGTCGCACTAACAATGGCTAAAAACAACAGCCTGGTCAAACCAAAACAGTGTGATACACCATCCTAGCAAACTTAATAGCGTGTTTTTTTTCTACGTTTAAATTAAACAATTAAAATTAAACAATTAAAACTCATCAGTTCGTTACAGCTACAATTTGTGCAACTTAAATGGCCCAAAAATACATATATATATAATATTATAGCAATAATATTAGTTAATGTCAAGAACTTTTAAGAATTTTAATTTCACTCTGCACTGAAAAAAATCTAAATATCGACCAAGTTATATTCAAACAAGGCTTAGCTTAGCTTAGCTTAGCATAGAGGCTGCAAACGGCTGCTTTTTCATCATTAAATAACCCGTTTCCAATCATTTCCACTCTTTATGCCAAAACTACGCCAACAACAGCCTCTTATTTATCTCAGAGACATCTGATATATTTCATATAAACCTTTTTATCATATATTTTAAGGTTGCTTGGTGGGATGGACCAAGAAATCAACTTTTAAGCCAAACCTAAAAGCCAAACCTCCTACTAAATGTGGACATTGAATTAGGAATTATCTGTCAATACCCAGTTTTTTGGTTAATTTTTAATACAAAAAAATTGTCAAAGATGATTTTTTTCCTACTTTTTCTTTTAAAAAACACAACTCCTCACTGCTCCTCATCCGTTGCGGAGGGTAATGCGGTGGCGCGCCAGGTTCTGTTGCTCCGTTTGAACGTGTACAAAGGCGTTTGGGTGAATAAAGTAAAGTGCAGCACATGAGATTAAAAACAGCAGCGCATGCACCAGTCGCCACCAACAACCAGCGTCATTGATCAGCGTGGTTATCGACATGCGCCTTTCGATGCAGCGGTCGAGATCATAAATCACGAGTAGTCGAGTGAAAACGTGCATCTCCAAACTGGGAAACTCTTCTGAATGAGAGAACATTTAGAATTTTATAAAGAGAAACATGCTGGAGATGCATCATTTCAGGCGACAACGACGAAATCAATCAAAGTCAAAGAGGAGTACAGCCATTTTAATTTAGACCCTTTAAAAAAATAAAATGCAGTTCAGCATGCGTCACCCAAAATAAAAAACAACAATGAGACGACTCCTCACCCTCACCTCCTCTCTTCTTCAGGCTGCCGTTCTTGGCGTCCTGTCCCGTCTTCGACTCTCCGTCTTTGGGCAGCTCTCCCAGCGGGTCGGGCTGAGCCTCCTGGTTCTCTTTGCTCTCGCCTCCGTCATGGCTGCTCTCAGATTTCCTCTCCGGCCGCTCCCTCCTCTTCTCCTTCTCTCGGCGCGACGGAGGCGGCTTCTTTCCGTTGTTGTTGAGGACATTTTGTTGCTGCTGCAACGACAGGAAGACGACACGTTTTAATCGTTTCTTTAATCGTTGCAAACGTTTCTTGTCTTCTCTGCCCCTTATTTAAGTAGGAAATTAAACACTTCAAGACATAAGTTAATATATTCTATAAAAATGTATACACATTTATGTAAAAATGTATTTTTAGGAACAATTTAAGAAATTAAATGTGCATAATGGTTAGAATTTGACAAATACTTTAATTTCAACCTCACATCTCTTTCAGCAAATAGTGATTTTAATATTTAAGTTTATTTATTTAAGTATTATATTATGTTAACATGTTAATTTATATTCATTTTCTTTTCTGAATTGTTGAATAAAGTTAATATTGTTTAGTCTCAACTACTACATTTTTGCATTGTTTGTTTTAAATTAAAGTCTTAAGAAAGAAAAGCCTTAAATCTTGAACGATGAGTCAGATAAATTTAAACAATTATGTGACAGAATTAAGACATTTCCAACTAAATATACATCTTGTTTTCTCTTAAAGTAAGTGACTAACATCTGTATTTTGTTTTGTTTTTTTACAAAATCACTGTTGAGGCCTTAAATCCTGAACGACAAGTAAATATTATTCCGTCAGACAAATTTATATAATTATGTGACAAAAAAAAAGACATTTCAACCTAATAAATACCTTAAATTCGTTTTTTTCTATAAATAATTGACTAACACCTGCAGTTTTTTGGTTTTACATACATACATTTATCAATGTTTTTTTGGATGAAGCTTTAAACCTTCAAATATTATGCACAAAATCACGGTTAAGGCCTTAAACCCTTAAAGCTGCCGTGTGTTTTCATTGCTCCATCTGCTGAGCAGAATCCAAAAAAAGCTCCCGTGAAATCCAGCAATTTCCTTTTAATAAGTTTCAGACACGCTCGGACCTCTCGTCGTACCTCTTTGGCCAGCTCTCCAGGTGTGGGCCAGTTTGTGATGTCGCTGAAGTCACTGGACTGTGGAAAAAAAAAAACAAAAAAAAAACGACAACATTAACAACATTAAATCATAATCGCCGTTATTTTAACGCTGTGTGGTTGGAGCAGGTAGAGACCGGCGGAGAGGAAAAGGAGGTCAGTGCTCCATCTGTGGGGGAACTGCAAACAACCATGATAAACAGACCTGAGTCGCTTTCCAGAGGGGTGAGTGTTGTAAATTTGGACAAACTGATACGAGATCAAGGTCAGATGGACGAGGCTACGCTCATTTTTAGAGACAACGAACTAATACCCTCACCCAAATGGTTTCTGGCCCAGTTCACTCACTCACTAAAAACGAGCACAGAAGAAGAAAATCACCATAAAAGACAAGAGGAACGTCAGCTAATTAATTCAAGAGCATACTTTTAATACCAGGACACACAAAAAAATGTGATTTATAAACAAAGAGTTGGTCTTTTTTATTCAAAGAAATATGAAAAAGACTTTTACAATAACAGATTTATAAAAGAACAAAGTTCAAAGACTTTAACAAAGTTTTAATATTATTTATATCTATGTTCCCACATAAGCTTATATAACTGATTTTATTTCATCATTTTGTCTTATTGTATAGTTATTTTTTATTTTAAACAGATGTTTTATGTCTTTTAACCTATTTTACTTATATTAATGCCTTGTGTGAGTTGTTCTATTTCTTATTTATTGTCTTTTATTTGCTCTCCTGTGCAGCACTTTGGGACTCTGATTGTTTTGAAGCGCTTTATAAATAAAGTTGGATTGAATTAATATAACTAGAGCACTCTTTAATAGGTTGACATCACGTAAAGGACCTTTAAATCAAAATGAAAGCACTGACATGTGTGTGTAACACACTCAAATGCCAAAACATTAGGTACACTGATGAATACAAATGGGTTTATATGTAAAGTTCTACACTTTGAACACTGATTTTTGTCCTTTCTTTTTAGTGTAAAGGGTTAAAATTGTCACTTTTGTATCAATCATCTATTTGATGGTTTAAATGGTCAAAAAAATGATTAATATGTTCTATAAAAAAACAGAAAATAAAGAGCATGTTGTGTATAATTTATCTGCCAGAAGTGACATATTCCCAACTAGTCTCAGTTAATTATATGACATAAAATAAGCTCACATGCCAAAACATTAGGTACACGAGTGAAAGGGACTTTTAAGAACCTCATCTCGTCTTCGTGACGGTTGTGGTGAACGGCATCAGTTAAAATAACAGAGCTGATTCAAACGTTTGTTTTCATTTTGAAGGGTGTGGTTGGTCTTACTACTGAATTGCACTCGCTCCTGTTATTTTGACCACCCAGTTTAACATCCTCCCAGACTGAATCAGCACCTTTCTGACGCCGTTTCAACGTCGACTTTAAAACGGTTACATTACTTTACGTGTTCACAAGTGAATCTAATAAACCAGCAAATGAGTGTGTGAGCACAAACATACAAAATTTGCAAATTACACATAAAATCACCTCAGAGGACATAAAATTAAAATCAGTTTAGAATGAAAGAGATGAAACACCGACTCAAAACATCCTGTTTCACAACTACCTTTATAAAGTTAGTAAGTTTTTTAAGATTGCCTTTCCCCAACATTAACTTTAAAACCACTGGGGCGGAAAAACAGGTTGGAAAGGCAAACAAAAAAAAAAAAAGCAGCAGAAAGCAGCTTAAAGCCGCTAGCAGTTAGCTAGCAGTTAGCTAGCAGCAGGTGTTCATTTCTCATTCAGTGCAGCCGCTGGTTTATTTAGGAGCCAGAGATGCTCCCTGACATTAAAGAAGAGGCAGCACGTGGGATCAATTACCAAGATACACACTCACTTGCCAGTTTATTAGGTACATTTAATGAACGCTTTCTGAGATAAAAAACTAAACTAGCTCCTCGTGCAGGTTTCTGAAAGGTGTTAATTCAACCGTGTTTACATTGTGGAGGTTGTGGTTTGTAGTACGTGTAGTGAGTTGCTTTTGCGTTGTACCGACACATGTTCCTGTTATTTTGACGGCACAATTTTAGTCAATTGGGGTAAAAAACGTCACAGACGACAAGTATCGCTACTGATTTCCTAAATCGATTCCAGTTTGACTCATTAAGAAATGACAGGTTTTTAGAGATTTGTGGTATTTCTACAATTTCTTCCTGCTAATTGACATTTTATTTATGTCCAGAATGTCCAACCACAGAATGCAGGAAAAGCAAAAATCAATCTCAAGATTTTGTGAGACAATATTGAATCCTTCATCATTTTTCATCCTCCAACATGATTATACAGTTGAATTAACACCTTTCTAATGATTTTTCACCATAAACTGTACATTACACTAGTCATAATGGTAATATTTTTTCGTGTATAACTAATTAGGATGCATTTGTCAACCCAGTGCAAACCACGCAAGAGTGTTATTAATGTGCAATAACGGATTAAAAAGGAAGAGAAACTTTTGGAAAAACAATAATGAGAAGTAAAGATGATTACCTTGCTTGATTTTCTCGGTCGGGGTTTGCTGGCTCGGACGACTTTCAGAGCATTTTGTTGTTCTGCGGACACACAATTAATCACTGAGAGGGACATCATCACATCTGATAGATAGAAATCTCTACAAAAAAAATGTGTTTTTAATCCGTTTTAACACAATTTAACATAAGATAAGAGCAGGTCTAGAATAGTTGCAGTTAAAAAAAGCTCTGCTGCCTTTTAGGCAGCATTGGGAGTTTCTGTCACTACAGAATAATTAAATATACTCCCCCTCCAAGAGCGTGAACTTGCCGAGGGTGTTTTGTGTACAGCTAGTAATGGTATGTGGCTGCAGGCTCTCGGAGGCTGGGAGTGGCCCTCTGCAGCCTGACGGTCCCTATCGCTCGCCCTGGGATGGTCGGATTGATAAGAGACTCAGGGCCGAGGCTTCCACATGAATGGGTTCACGCCTGCAGGCTCAGCCGGGGCCGGCAGGCGTCCACCCACCCACCCACCCACCCACCCACCGACCGAACTGGTTGTACAGTAACGGTGTAAAACGATGCCGATTCAAATATAGCTCTGAGCTCTGACACACTCACATTCATGACTCAAACTGAGCTGAACAAGCCTGAATTCAACAGAGCTGCAGCGATCACAACAATCAATCAGCCGCCTCGCGATTAGCGGATTAATCGGGCGATTGATCACATGGACAGAAAGTTAATCAAGCTGTTTATTTAAAGAGGAGCCACCACCACTAATGCAGTATTACATTTCTACAAAGTTGTGGCAGTGGAGAACAGACTGAGAGGAGACTTTACTCCACATTATAATGCAACAATATCACTTTCTATACTACATTTCCCACAATGCAACCGTACAAAGCAGGCAAATTTTACAATTTAAATCAGGGCTGTCATGTTGCCTCCACTTTCTCTTTTTAATTCAGCATTATTCAACTAAAAATACATTTTTTTCAAATGATTAGTTTAAAATGTGGAAAAAAGCTACTTCATTCTTGGCGTTTTTTTAATTTTTTTGTTTGTTTTGGGGCGGTAAATGCTTTAATAATGTGTGTGCAAATTGCATATTCTTTAAGCAAAAACCAAATTTAAGATTTCACATCACTACTTTATATATCATCAAAATCAAAGTGACTTAGTGGGTTTCAGGTGCAGCTGCAAAACTGGAGTTGCACTGATTCAAAGCGATTATTTCTGCAGAAAATAGGGGGGAAACAAAAATCATTAGTTCGCAACCCTGCCACTTTATCTCTCCCACCTGTTCGACCACCTTGTCCACATACTTTCACTTGTGACAAGTGAAGAACTGGCTGGTGGGAGGAACTGCAGGCAGCCAGGCCATTGGACATGTAAAACGTGCCTTTACATTAGCAGCAGCAGCAGCTGCAGTAGTTAGCCTGGCTCTGCTAGCCTCTTTATTTTTTACTGTACAGTCAACCCCACAACACAAACATTTATTTATTTTTTTTTAAACCTGCTCTTGTGCTTTATTAGCCTGACACTAACTCTGGCCCAGTGCCACCGGCCCTTTTTTTTTTTTTTTTTTTTTCCACGAAGAGACAGGCAGCAGGAGTTAGCTGGTAGTGGCTAAAGAAGTAGCAGTTGTCAGCAATCAACACGTGGTGCGCGGAGGGGGGATGGGGGCAAATATGCCACCATCAACACCTCTGGACTGCGCAGACATTCAAGTTTTTATGCTACTTCATTCCAAGTCTTTAAAAAAAAGCCCAAAAATGAAGTGTGGGGGGAGATTTAGAGAGGATTTGTCCTGCAGTGAAGCTGTCAAAACGCTGCAGCAACGTGTGCGTGTATGTGTGAGAGAGAGACCATATTGGAGACATCAATGTGGGATAATGTTAACATTTTTAAACTTACCTTTCTCCGGGGGGGAGCTGATGTTGTTGACCGGCACCCTGCCCGTGGTCCTCTTAGTCCACGGGTTGACTTTGGGTGGAGGAGCCTCCACAACTTTGCTCTTCACCGCCTCGACAGCCGAGTCAGCGGCGCCGCTTTGGTCGTTTTCTTTATCGTTTTCTTTGCATTTCTTGGCGGCGGCCGCCTCCGAACCGGAGCCGGTGCCGGAGCCGGGACCGTCCGCCGGCTGCTTCTCCGAGCCCGTCGTGTGCAGGTGGGAGCCCTCGGACTTGTTTTGGTTCTTGTCGCCCTCTCCTCCGCTGGAACTGGCCGCTGTCAAACCCGAGTCAACCGGACTGCTCTCAACCTCTGTGGACATTCTGCTAGTTTCCTAACAGCGCGCAGTGTTAAATCCAGTGTGAATATTTGGTCCTTGCTCTCTTATCACAGAGAAAAATTAGGGGGAAAAATATCTCGGGGGGTGACCACATCCACAACTTCTCTGGGTAAACAACTTTTGGGCTGGACCTCGCTAGCCAGCTAGCCCAGTAGCTCCCCCCGTAAGCTAACCGTTAGCACGAGTCCGCGAGCCCGAGCTAAATGTGGCTGTTTTTCCCCACCCCGAGCGAATTGTTCATATCAACAAATAATTACCCCCGAGTCCGTAGTTGTCCACCATGTAAACGACGCGAGACGAATCGTTTTTCCTGCGAGTTTTTGTAACTTTTTTTTTTTTTTTTTTTTGGACAACTACTACAGCGACCTCCTCTCTGTGAGTCTCTGGTTTCAGCTCCACGCTAGTGGTGGGCGGATCGATCCAAATATCGATACTTCCGATCAAGACGTGTGTTTTTTAAAAAATCGATCTTTGCGTCAGAAAATATCGATACCAAGTCTGTTTTCACAAGAAGTATCACCGGCGTTTAATTAGTTCAAGTAATAAGTTCTAATAAAGTAAAAAAAAAGCGCGACAAAGATGGAGAACAGGGAAACTCTGTGATGGAAGGTCCTTTAATTCAGAGAAGGAGGCAATATCCGGGTGAAAATACATCACAGTGCCAATCACAGGCGTATACACGTAGATCATGTCAACATGCTGTTGTTTCTTAATAAAAACATATAAATGGAAAATGATAGACAGTGTAGAATGTGACATTTGTTGTCAAAGTTCACGTTCTGTCAAGTTCTAACCTGAAGACCACTCGCTCTGGTCCAAAAAGAATTATATCGATTGTTCTTTAATGTAATTTGCTCAGATTTTCAGTAAACTGGCAGCTTGTTTAATTCTTATACAGAGGTTTAAAATATATTATATTGATGATATGATGCCAGTGTAATGAGATCGATACAAAAGAAAGAAAGAAGGGAAATGAAAGGGGATAATTAGTTTTATTTAATCGTATTCTAGTTTCTGAATAAACTGCCTGAATTTAAAAAAAAATATATATTTTTTAATTGATAATTTTGTTATGTTTCTGTGTTGTTTTTATTCAGATTAATGATGATGACGCGTCCCCCCTTAATTATTAAAAAGTCTCGATATCCGTATCGTCGATACTCACTCTGTATTTAATTGGTATCGGATCGATACCAAATATAGCGGTAATCGCACACCACTAACGGCCAGCAGCTCTCTGGCTGTAAACAGTAACTCTGCTGCCCCCGGCGGCCACGCCGCGGTAGTGCAGCAAAGTAAAAAATAAAAATAAATAAAATAAAATAAAATAAAAACAAAATGTTATATCTAGTAAAATAAAAAAAATAGTAATTAAATACAAGCAGATTATTAAAGTTATAACATTTAAAACCTAGTATCTAGTATTTTTTTAGACAAATTGGTAAACATGGGATATTAGAGCTGTTAAAAATAATAGAGATTCAGTTTATTCATTTGTTTGTTAATCTGAATGTAGCTGAATTCAATGTGCAGATCTCATCTCTTTTTTAATTATTATATATTTAAGCAGCTGAAAAGATAAAACTGGCAGTGTACATGTGAATGTACATTTATTTGTGTAAGTATTTTAAATACAGGTGACATTTTTAAAACATAATGGAAAGAAATGAGAGTTCAGAGACTTTATGACTAACAAAGAGATTCACTATGGTTGAACGTCAAAATTCTTGTTTTTAGTTTGGTTGCTGGGCAGATTTATGTATTTCCGGTTTGCATGGGTGAAATCACCCATAATATCATGACAAATGAAGAGAATATCACTGATTATCTGGTTATTATGGCGCCTAGTCAGTTATATGAGGCAGCAAGTCAAGATTTTGTCCTCAAAATTGATGTTAGATGCAGGAAAAATGTGTTAGTAACTGCTACAACGGACACATGAGCATCAGACCTGGACCACAGAGACATGGAAGGTAGGTGGTCTGGTCTGATAGAATCATCATCACATGACGCTGTGCTCCGAAAATTCATGCGGATGGTATTTTGACACATCACAGCATCACTGCACTCCATGCACGCCCTTTTATAGCAGTGACCCTGAAACGGTTCAGGAATGCTTTGTATTTCCCAGACCTCAATCCCGTCCAGCATCTGTGGGATTTTTCTGGACAAACCTGCGCGACTTAAATGATTTGTTGCTAAAAAAAATCTTTGGCGCCAGATACCACAGCGCACACTGTTAGAGGAGCCCAGGCCTCACTGAGCGAGGGCTGCTTTGGCGGCTAAAAGGAGGATTTACATGTTATTAGACATAATGTTATGGCTGATTAGAGTCCTGGTCTGAACTTTGACTTCTTTGAAAACAGAAAGAAGATATTATAAGATATGATAAGTCATTTCAGTGAGAAATAAACTCCTTAAACCAGCCCGGGAGTCAAATAAATACAGAGAGCAGATACATTATCATCATGACCATCAGCATCGTGATGGAGGAAGGTTTCAGGGACGCGGTGGACGATTCAGGTCTGGTGTAGATGTACGGATGCTCCTGGAGAAATGAAAGCTGATAAAAGCAGCTTTTATCACAAACATACTTGAAATCTTTTTTCTGTTGCGTCGTACCTTCGGAGGACAGATGAGTTCCATCGGCTCTGAAAACGTCTTTACCAGCTGTTTGCCTCCCTCCGGCTGGAACTGAGCAAAACAACCGTTTTTTTTTTGTTTTTTTTTGTTCTTTTCTTTTTTTTTTTGTGATTTCATATTTTGTTAAGCGAGCCACCTCTTGCAGCCTCACCATGTTGTTCCACAAGCCCTTCGCCAGCTCCTCGTGTCCCTTCACTGTGAAGTGGAAACAATCTGCAGCAAAGAAGCTCAGGTCAAGACTCCCGTCCTGAAGTTGACAGGAAGTGCATTAGTAAGCAAAAAAAAACATAAACACACCAAAAAAGTACAAACAAGAAATGCATGTCTTACAGGAAGTCTAGCTGGTTCAGCCTTCTCTAAATAAGGCTGCAGAACAACAGCAAAGTCATGTTTGAAGAACCGGCCGCTGTGAAGAAGCTGCTCTAATCTCTTCTGCAGATAAAACACACAATTCATTATTTTTATTTTAAGACTGCAGCTGTTGACATTCACAGTGAGGAACTCTCGATTTAGTTTTTTTAGTGCTCGACTCAAAAATCTGTCCACCAGAGGGAGTTACTAACCACAGACTGTGTCCAGGTCATGGAGTCTCTTGAAAAACAAGGCAAAAACAAAGGCTTGTGGACATGTAGGCTTTCTCTAAAACATTTAATCCAGTTCTAAAATGACTGGCGGGGAGTTTAGGTTGTTATTATAAATGTCTCTGGATAGTTTGCATCTGAAACTAAAATGAATCCTGGGTCACATCAAAGACCAACATCTCAACAAAGTGTAAAGACAGTTTTGTAAACATAATTCACTTTATAACACTTTCAGTGGGTCAGAAGTTAACATACATGTACAAAAATATCTTTATTTGCAGTAAAACTTTGACAGGCCTCTCAGCAAGGAAGAATCCAGTGTTTCAAAAAAGCCATAAAAAACTCAGGTTATACATATGTGTTAGGAGAAAACAAAGACATAATTATCACCATTACGTCTGGAGAAAAAGGTAGGACGGGGTTTGCAAGGAGAATGACATCAAGGCTCAACTGTGAAGCACGGGGGTGGCAGCATCATGTTGCAATCGGTGCACTTTTTGAAAAACAATGGCATCACGGGGGAGGAAGTTTTGTCGCTAATGCATTTTCTTAACTTACTATGATCCCAAGAAATTCCCCCAAGCTGTGGTTAAATGGAAAAATGGCGAAAAGTACAACAACGTAGGAAGTAGAATGAATCATCTGTAGATTTCCTACAAAAACGTAAACAACGCCAGTCGTCACCACATTTAAAACACGCACCTGGAGTCTGTAGTTAACCTCAACCAGCTCCTTCAGTTCGGCCGAGTTTTCCTCAGGTTGAACGAGGCAAGAGCAGAATCTCCTTTGAAAAAGAGGAGAGAAAATATACAAAGAAAATCTCAACTTATTTTATTGATGAAATTCAACTGCTGAGTGATTTAAGATGTTAAACAGTAAAGTATAATGTAGCTGTTATATGTGATAATGACTGTTTATTCGTGAAGTTTATCTGCAAACACTAATAATCTACAGGAACCGAGAGATCAGACGAAGATAAACTCTCTGAAAACAGTCTAAGGATGCTTGGAAACAATAAATGATGTGTAACTTTTGCAGCTGACAGCCCAGAGTCGGTCTCTGAACCTCCCTGAGCGGCTTCATGGAAAGAATCTGCACCACGTTCACGATCGTCCTGGGGATCTGAAACCAGAAGTCAATGTTTATTAACTTGGAGACTGAATATCTTCCGTCACACCTCATAGGTTAAGTACAAAGCGTAAAGAGAAGGAAGCGTCATAGGTGAAGAAACCGTGAACGCGAAGACCCAGAGCTTAAAAAACAGCCCTGAACATTATATGTAAACTCACACACTACATTTATGTCATTTACTGCATCGTGTTTGTTTTGAACCCTAACAACAAGCACAGGGGCTGGAAAAGAAACTGAGAGTCTCAGCTTTCAGGAGGATCAGGAGGATCAGGAAAGACGGCTCTGACGGCTGCATCTCAGAGAAAAGAATTACAAGTGCAAACAAACGTGAGACAACGTAGATTCAAAGCTGCCACTGTCTGTGCAGAGCTGCAGCTCATATTACATCTGAGATTTAAACTAATCCGAGTGGTTCGGAGGAGGTGGAGGAACGACAGAAACAGTGGTTGTAAACAAGGTGGCGTGAAACAGTTTTTTTGTGGGGGTGTGTCCTGCAGCGTTGGCACTAGTCAAACCTCTTTTGGCGGCTTCAGGTGATTTTACAAGTTGAACCAGTGATGGAACAAGTTGATCCGAGAAATCGCTCTGATTGGATGTTCAGTTAGAGAACCGGAGCACGAGAAGAGAAACGGAGGGCAGTTTGGAGCTCTTCCTGGCCTCCCAGCTAACAGTAGCTCTTCCTAGCCTCCCAGCTAACAGTAGTTGTTCCTAGCCTCCCAGCTAACAGTAGTTCTTCCTAGCCTCGAGGCTAACAGTTGCTCTTTCTAACTTCCAAGCTAACAGTTGCTCTTCCTAGCCTCCCAGTTAACAGTAGCTCTTCCTAGCCTCCCAGCTAACAGTAGCTGTTCCTAGCCTCCCAGCTAACAGTAGCTCTTCCTGGCCTCCCAGCTAACAGTTGCTCTTTCTAGCCTCCCAGCTAACAGTAGCTCTTCCTAGCCTCCCAGCTAACAGTAGCTGTTCCTAGCCTCCCAGCTAACAGTAGCTCTTCCTAGCCTCAAGGCTAACAGTTGCTCTTTCTAACTTCCAAGCTAACAGTTGCTCTTCCTAGCCTCCCAGCTAACAGTAGCTCTTCCTAGCCTCTCAGCCAATAGTAGCTTTTCGTAGCCTCCAAGCTAACAGTTGCTCTTCCTAACCTCCCAGTTAACAGTGGCTCCCTTTTGCCTTCCAGCTAACAGTGACCCTTCCTAGCATCCAAGCTAATAGTACCTCTTCCTAGCCTCAAATCTAGTAGTACCTCTTCCTATCCCTTCCCAGCTAATAGTAACTCTTCCTAGCTGCCAAGATAACTGTAGCTCTTCCTAACCTCCCAGCCAATAGTAGCTCTTTGTAGCCGCCAATCTAACAGTAGCGCTCTCAGATAATAATAGCTATTCGTAGCTTCTTAACCCAGCTAACAGTAGCTCTTCCTGTTTCCCCTTTTGAAAGATGAATGCAGACTACTGCCACCTGCTGGTATGAAGAGTTATTTCCTCTCACATGGAAGCTAGAACATACATAATGTTTGTTAGGGTCAAAGGTCAGCTGGCATCAAATGGAGTCGTATTTATGAGGAAACTCCTTTTAAATTGTCGTCTCTTATGGTTTTCTTGCTAGTGGACATTTTCTGAGAGTTCTGACCCATTTTCTGATATTTTCCAAAGTGTCATGACACCAGTGTTTGTTGGTCAAATCTTAGCCAGTTTCTTCTGATGTTACCAGGCAGTTCTCTCACATAATGTTCCTTGAGAGACAGTGGAGAGAAACCGGAGAAGCTTATTATCATTGTACCATCTAATGTTACATAACCAGGTTCAGAAATGAAGCATGCATCACGGTGACAGAGCTGCAGAGCTTCTAAAAATGGACCTAACCTCTGACTGAGGCCGTTTCACCTTCTAGATAAATCTAAAACCCACATTTAGTGCAGTATAAATGTCATTTTGTTGTGCAAAGGCTGGGAACTGCAAGAACATGATGACTCTCACCTCATTCATCATCATGTCCAGAGCTTCTGTCATGTGGTGAATGAAACTGTCAGGTGAGAACAGAGTCTGCAGAAGTGAAGATTAGTGTTTTAGTTTCATTTTACGACGGCTGTGCACTTAATTCAATCTTTTAAAAGTTCATTTATAGGCCTAATACATCACACATGCAGTTGTTTGACAAAAACACTATATTTGTAATATTTATTATCCTCTAGTTGAAAGTTTCACCACAGACCACGTGCATCCATCACTGCTGGGTGTGTTCGGGCCGTGGTGCAACTCTGCTTTGTTGCACCTGTAACCACACCCAACAGCAATGTGGAGATCTGCACGCGGACACAACTCCCCTGAAAAAACAAGACTTTCAGCTTTTAGTTCTGACTCTTTTCCCCTCGTCTTGACACCAAACTCTCCTCACTTTGTTTTTACAGTAGTCGCAGACGTCGTTCATGCCGATCAGCATCGTCACCACCTTCCAGTCCTCCTGGAAGTTCAAGCCCTGGAAGAGAAGGTCCAGCTCAGTCTGTTGTCGCCTTGCGTGCAGAACGATGAGCGCTCAGACTTACTGGATGAGACCTGAACGCGTCGATCATGTGACTTATCTGCTCAGAGATGTTCCTGTTAAGACGAAATAAAGTCATTCTTTTCATCTTTGAGCTTTGGGGAAAAACAATTTGAAGATATTTTAGCTTCAGTGCAAAGAGTGGACATAAGGGTCTCACAGTGTGTTGTGGCCGGTGACAGCGAAGTTAAATCCGGTCTCGTTGATCGTTGCAGGCCGGCCGTGCATCGTCATAACCGGGGACGGACCGAGCAGCTTGGGATTGAAGAGTTTAAATATATCTAGAAATCAGTGAAAAAGATGCAGAAGCAGAACGGAAGCTGTGTTAACTAATAGTTTGAATATCCAGTGACATTTGAGCTTTGGGTTAATCTTAGTGTTACAGTTAATTCTCCTTAGATAAAGTTGTGGTTTTCAAATATTAAAACATAAATCTGACTCTTACTTGCCAGCGTGATGACATTTTGGTAAGTCCCATATCCTCCAATGCTGTGTTGAAGGAAAGAATAATAACAAACAAACTATAACATTAATAATATAATCAGTCACCTTAACATTACAGGTGATTATCTGGTTATTATTGTACCTGTGTACAGTGCACAGTGGGTGGGACCCTAACCCTATTATGTGTCTATAAGATTATGTCATGATGTGTTATGTATTTTATATTGCAACTTGTATATTTTCTGTGTATTATTTGTTTTTAGGAACTATGATAATTAACGTCTGGGAGGGGGACGACCAGTGTAAATCAGCCCTTGGTTGCATCTACATTTCCTTTCTTGTTTCTTGAAAGAAATGTTCATTGATATACTCTATCCCTGCTTAAATAAATTGAAAATTTAATTGAAATTATACACAAGTTGCATTTGAGTAAATGCTGCATGGTGCAATGTATCATTTTCTTCTGATTTCATTGATAAAAGTCATTCAATCAACCAAAATCATTCAGGATTCAACACATTTTTTTCAAAACAAAGAAATTCAAGTGAACCCAACAACCACTTAGAGTGATTCTGACTTTTGTGATAGAGTCTTGGCTTTTAAACGAGACCATCACCATGAATGAGCTCCAAAATGTTCATGAGCAGCATTCAATTTATTTCGGGTTTGTCCTAAACAAGCATGCAATGATACACAAGACTATGTGAAAGGAAGCTGATTCACCTCCAGGAGAGCTGACGAAATTCAATTGGTACTGAGAGAATCGACGAACCGTTGGCGCCGATGGCCGTCTGCAATAAGAACGTACTCAGTTTAATGTAGATCAAAGGAGTTATAGGGAAATTTCATTAATTAAAAGCAGTAAAGGTTCACAGTTAGTGAGTCTCCCAGAGCGGCGATCACTTTGACGTCTGCAGCTTTCACGCGTTCAACTACAACAACAAGATTAACAGGAAGATTTTACTGTTTTCACATTTCATGTACATGACAAAAAAAAAACATCTGCTTCAAGTTGAATATTCTGACCCTCACCTGACGTGGGGACGGTGGGAGACGGACTCATGTCAGGACAGTGAAACAGAGGATGGAGGCGACTCTGGAGAAAATCTGATCCTAAAACATCCTGCAGAGGAAAAAAGAGAGAATTCATCGTCCCTAGTTTACATGCAGCGGAGAAAATCGAACGACTGACGGGGACATGTCCTCCCCCTCCACACTAGGTGGCGATATGTGTCTTGTCAGCGGGTTAATGCCATGTTAATCGACCCCTTTCTGGTTAAACCATCACTGTCATATAATAAACAAGTGTCTGACCAGCATTTCAAACAACAACAAGAAGGATAATAGCTCAGCTTTTTTTATTCTCGTACATAATGTGCGAGCTACTTATGGTGCAGATAGGTGGCGCTATCCCTCAGGTAGTTCTTCTGCCAGCTCTGTTTAGCTTCTTCTTCTGCGACTTGGATAAGTAACTTAAATCTGATTACTGGTTTGGAAATAGTAACACATTAGATTTCTCGTTACTGGAAAAAAGTGGTCAGATTAGAGTAACGCCTAAGTAACCGGCATCACTGAGACCGAGACAAGTCCTCGATTTTCTTGAGGCACCGAATAAAAGCTGAGACTCTTTACATTAATGGGAAACACATGGACTCTAATTTGGCCTTGATGTGAACTTGTATTCATAGAGGTGCACCTCACAGATCTGTCATTTATCTGGTCTGGTTTTCTTCGTCTTGTGCAAAAATCCGCTGATGTTTTGAATCATTTTTATGCAGAAATGTAGAAAATACTGAGGGGAACAAAAAATTTTAAGTCACACTCTGTATTTCTGGATTTGGAATGAACTTTTACTCAACATAATGTTCTTAAGAAACTACTTCAAAGCATTTTTGGCTGGAATTAAACTCGACTGGATATTTGAGCAACCGAAACTTGCAAAATATTCGTTTTTAAACCTGTCTAAGCTTGTTTAATGTCAGGGATTTAGTCTGCTTTTGTTCTCTTAATGCCCCTAAAGAAGTTTTAATGAAGTAAAACTACTCTTAAGACTGATAATGACCTAAAAGTCTTAAGTGAAAACCTGTTCTAGATGTTGCTTTTGCACAACATGAAAGGTTACAGGAAGATTAATGGAGTTTAAAACTCTGTTATCAAGCATTGAATAAGTGGCAGCTGAACATATTAAACACATTTAAATTACGTGTCAAAGGTTCAAACTCAAATTAGTTGAGGTTGATGAATGTTTATGAAATTTTGCGTGATTCTTGTACTTAAACTTTAGATTATTTATGCATAATGTTAGAGTTTTTCAGCACATAAAGTTTAAAAGTAAAGTGCTCTTTGTAGTGTCGACTGTTTCTGACCTGGTTGAAATCTTCTTCTTCTTCTCTTAAAGTGTATCCTGCATGGAAAAGAAAACAATATTCATACAAGACTGGTTTAAAACTATCTGAGACTTGAACTTTTGAATACAGACCAGACGTTTCACAACAAATACGTACAAGATAAGAAAAATACTGCTCAGTACTCACCGCAGACGTGACGAGGGGATAATATACAAACTGCAAACAAGAAACAGAGAAACATGATTCTCCCTTATTTTAAAATGCAATAAAATAAAAAATAATAACAAGAAATAAAAGAAAGGGTCCTCCTGCTGTTCTGGAGCTTTATTATGTGTTATAAAAATCAACGCAATGAGTAGCTGCTTGCCCGTATCTCTGACCTTTGTAGTCATGTGGGAACATAGGGTCGTGCAGGCAGAGCAATATTCTGTAGATAATGGACATGTAATAGCAGCCAAGTCCAGATGAGAACATCCATGTTGTTGGTATGTTCCTCAGAGAAAAAATGTGAATATAATCTAGTATATGCTTAGAGAGCATATTAGGTGTTTTATTTAAATATCTACACTCAAAGTCAGATCATTTTTTATGTAGTTTGGAAACTTATTTGAATTTTTCATGCTGCTGTTTATTTATTTTTATTTTTTCCTCAAAATGTCCTAGTAGGAGAGGGCTGATTATTTATTGCTGCATTTTTTTTATTTTTTTTATTTTTTTACTGTGTTTATTTACTTTAGTCACTGGATTTCAGAACACATATGTATTTATAATTTTTCTTTTTTTTTAAAATTATGAACTTGGACTTAATTGATGTATAAAATCTGTATCTATATCTGTAACTTTATTTAAATTAACAATAATTAACTCTATTGTAACACAGACGTCACAATACATTTAATGAATAGTATATTTATTTATTTTTTTATTAATTATGACGCGTATCTTATGACGTCATTTTCCGGGGCCACGGGGGGCTGACCTCAGGTGTGCGGTGATTTTTTTTTTTTTTTTTTTTTTTTTCTGGTTTTACTGCTGAAGGTAAACAAATGGACCCGACGGCTGTTTGTTTGCGTGAAAACATGAAAAATGTGGCTGAGCCGCGCGGATTGAAGCGACTAAAATGCCCAAACAGAAGAGGAGATTTAACGTACGGTTCCCCCCCGTAAGTAGAAACTTTATTGCGACGAGTTAAAGCGGTTTAAAAGTCAGATTAGACGAGCTAACGGTGTTAGCCCGGTTAGCATGGAGCGGAGCCCCATTCACGGACTGTAGGAACTTTCGAGTATTAGCGCTCTGTCAAATTACTGGGGGGAAAATACTGCAATAAATCTGAATATTGATGTATTGTAACATATTTGAATTGTGTTTTATATATTTAATGAACTCTGGTGTTAATTTTACCGCAAAATAATTATGTCGTTGTTTAAAAAGCTTAGAAATCTATTTATATTCAGTTTGTTCCGTGGAAATAATCTTATTTATTGTTATTGTTTCCAGAGTCGCATCAAAAAAATCATGCAGAAGGACACAGAGGTGGGGAGGATTGCCATGGCAGTTCCTGTGATCATATGTATCCTTCGTCGGGTTATATCTACCTGTTGGATGTGGACCTGATTTTCACTATTTTGTTGCTAGTCCTCAAACTCAGCATCATCAGTAAAGCATGCTGGGAGTTGGAGTCGTTTGAGTGACCCTGCTCCAAATTCAGAATTGATATAGTTTCCGTTTACGAATTATACTGTAATTGCTACAAAATTATTTATCTTGGATTATTAATTTCTTGAGTTTTAAAAAATACATTTAGTACATTTTAAATCAGCACCAAAAAGACACCTGTTCCTGTTATTCAGTATAGCACACCAAAATAAACCCCACCGGGTGATTTAATCCTTTCCCTGCTTTGATCATGGAGATACTGTGTGAGCTGTGAAATCCTAAACTTCAGAAATCAGCCCGAGCGTTGGAGATGTTTCTGAAGTCTCTGTTGACCAAAACCTGTCTGATAACTCAGTCCAATCTCAGCACCATCTTATCTGTGGCTCACATGTAAGTAAGTCTGCTTGACCTTCATAGACTGTGATGGTGAATGAAATGAGGCTGCATGGTTAAAAAAATAATAATAATCAGGACTAATCCAAGCAACTATAAAACTAAAAACTGCAGTTTCTCTCATGTCCACTAGAGGCCGGCTCCAACAACAAGTCGGTCATTGACCTCAATATTTAATTCTTGTCTTTTTTTTTTAGCTTGATCAGTGTATAGGAGTTTTACTGTGTTGACAGAAATGCTATTTCACAACCTCACCACTAGATGGCACACACTCCTGCACACTGGACCTTTAAGTCTGCCTTCAAATACATATTAATGGCCTCATCACTTCGGATGTGTTATCGTGTAGGAAGCAGTGCATCGAGTCAGAGAAGCTCTTCCACTTCCTCAAGGACCTGGTGGAGGAAGCCACATCTACGGCAACCCAGAAGGACAACAGAGGCATGAGTATATGGCCTTTATACAGGTATGTGGGTGAACTACATAGTGCAGTGGCCCCGTCTTCTTCTTCTTCTTCTTTCTAACATTATTTATGTTTTTGTTTTATCTTTCAAGGAGCAAATGTCATGAAATTCCTGTTAAAAAAACGACTGAAGCTGCAGAAATGGTGCCACGAGGGAGTCTCGACTCGTTTGACAACAACTCAAGCTCCAGCGTACGTATGACTAAAAACACCCCCATTTGTCTTCTGACTTATAAAGTAGACACAAAAAAAAAAAGGCTCCAAGAACCTGTGAGAGCTTAGGTGCTACATCGATCAGCCATAACATTATAACTTTTATTCCTAACATTGATCCAAAACAGTGAGTTGTTCCTGTAGCATTTGAATGTGTGTGTCAGGCTGCTAAAATCAAGGAGTGTCTTTGCTATGGGGGGGGGGGGGGGGGGGGGGGGCTACATTTCTGAGTAACATCCACATGAATGAAAGTCTAGTCCAAATGTTTCCCAGCAGAACACTGAATTGTCACAAAAAGATGATTTGATGTTATTTACGTCTCCTGCCGGTGGTCATAATGTTGTGGCTGAACCAAATTCGTGTCCATATGTGCGGTAACGTCGATGCTGAGCTGTTTGCTGTAGAGAAAGAAAAAAAATCAAGGTGAATGAAGACAATAGTAATAATTATACTGCTGTAAAGAAAAATAATAATTAAGCTAAATGTCGCCCCCAAGAGGCTGCAACGATAACTCCACCGTAAAAAACAATAATTTTGTATTAAAAATTAAAACAACTTCTGTTTAGCATTAGCACCTCAACATAGGTTAAAACAAATCATAGTTTATACTTACTTAGAGAGGAGTCTTTGGTGTCTTACGAGTTAAATAATTTGTCCTTTTTAAGAGGAAAGTCTTACATTCTTGTTGGTCGTTGCTGAGTGACTCACTTCCTCTCCCTCCTCCAGGAGTCGGAGCTCTACATCTGCTTCTGACTGTTCTCAGCCACCAGAAACTGCTGCAAAGCTACAGCTGCACGTCCTTTCATCGTTTCTGTTCACGCGTTTCTTTAAGCTTTGAAAAGTTACTTACGTTATGTGCTACGTTGGATCTTTACGAGCTATATTATTATTTTGTTAGGGGATAAACGAAGGGGTTCTTCTTCTGTTATTAAGCCCTTTAACTTTGTTTGATGGGTTTCAAGATGCTCTGTAGAAAAAAAAGAATGAGCTGTTTGTGGTTTTTGTTTATGTGTAAAGCTGAGAATTAAGAATTTTTAGATACTTTGCATCAGATAGTTTTCCGTTAATTTATTTATTTTCTGGTTAAACTGAACACGTGACCTGCAGCGAATCTTTAAAACCAAACTAAGTGCTTGTTTTACTGAACAGTTGCCTTCACGGCTCCTGTTTTTTAAAGCACTTGTAAATTAATGTTTTAAAGACAAGGAAACATTTGCAAATGAACATAAATAACATGTAAATAACTTTATTTACTGTGTCTGACGGATGCGTTGTGAAGATCAATAAAAACAAATAAGGAGCATATGGAGATTGGTTTATTCCAAGAAACTAATCTTTTTTTTTTCTTTTCTTTTCTTTTCTTTTTTACACGGTGAAAATGAGGAATAAATAGATGGACTCTGTTCTGAAAGCATTTTACTGGCAATGTACATTTTGAAGCCAAATACAGCAAAATGTCTCTAGCCGCTGCGCTCGCGACACGAACTGAAACCGCTACTGGTTGGTTCCCGCCGAAAGGTCGGAGGTGACGTACGGACGCTGGTCGGGTGACGTAGATGCTCGGCTGCAGGTGACAGGAGCTCGCAGGTAAAGCTCAGATCCAGTAGTCGTTCCTCCATCTGGCAGTTTGAAATGAAACATGCAATCGTGGCTGAAAAGCATCTTCACTACAGTTACACCCCAAACAAATAAAATAAGTAAAAAAAAAAACATTCTTTTTTTTATTATTTCCCTCAAAGCAACAATATTTCTTTAAAATAAAAAGAAAACCGACATTATTATTATTATCATTATTATTACTACTATTATGGAGTAATTACACACTTATAGAAGTGGAGGCCAATTTGCTTTAGTGGTTCAACAGATTCCTTTTTGATTTATTTAATCCGTTTTCCATCCAGAGTCCTAAAGGCACAGTCCGTTTACGCTCCTTTGAACAACTGAGCCAAATACTGACGAGGTGGAGGTGGGGGTGGGGGGTGGAGGTTTGGGTCTAGATTTAAATACGTTCAGAAATTAAAACATGTACACACACACAGGTGACAGACTGGCCTCGTCTATATTTTTTGTCTTTACAAAGGGACGTTTTGTGCCAAAAGATCGAAGGACAGAAATGCAATAAAAAAAAAAAAAAAAAAAAAAAAAGGTTCCAAACAGAGGAGGAGGGAGGAAGGACCGTACGACAGGACACCGTCTTCAGCAGAGCCGCGCTCCGTAACCAAAAGTCTGTTTAATAGCCTCAAAGTAGTATCTCTTCCACCCCTCTTTCGTCTGCTCCTCCTGGTGGTCGGGGACGCCTCGGCACTCCACCTTCAGCTCCGTCTCAGTGTTACGGTCCAGGAAAGTCATTGTGATGGTCGCGTAATGCTCTGCGGACCAGAAAGACACAATCACATAATGATCCCCAGCAGGTGATGCTTGAGACGGACCCACACTGAGGTTCAGACCGGATGCACATCACATTTTCATGTTCCACGTGCAAATAAACAGTAGTTGTCTCGCTGTTTAATAACAATCAGTCGTTAGCACAGACTGTATGAAGATGGAGTGAAGCCAAAGCAAGTAGAGCTCCCCCTGGTGGCTGGCTGCAGTATAGGTCATAAGCTCCTCCTCCTCCATGTTAGTGGGCGGGGCTTTGGCCAAACTAAAAAAGTAAGATATTTTTTTTTTTCTAAAGATGGTTTCTTTCATTTTAGTTAGTTAATATAATGTTGATGCATGAGCTTTTTTTTGATAAGTTTTTGCTTTAGGTAGTTCGCAAAATATTTGGTTGATTAGATTGGACTCAATTCTTATATATATTTGTTTTTTGGGGGTTTTTGAATTTCTTTAAATGCACATTAACATAAATCCAACACATTTTAGTGAGACACAATATATGATGTATATTTTATATTTATTTATTATGTTTATGGCAGTTGGATACCCACCCTACTGTTGCACATATTTGAAATAAAAAGAAATGAATATTTGAATCTGTATATTATTTGAATAGCTTAATTTTGAATGCAAAAATGATAATAATGATATATTCAGACATAACACTATAAACACATAAAGTAGGTGGGGGTCCCTACGTAATCTCTCCATCAGTTTGTGGGTCCTTTGCCTGAAAAACATTGAAGATCCCTGGTTTAATCAATCTAATGTTGTTTCAGAACCACAAACCCAGCTGTTTTTTTTGGTTTTTTTTCACGTCACAATATGAGGACACATCTTGGAACAGAAATGCTCTGAAGTTTCTCTCACTTACTTAAATTAGGTTAATATTTATTTACCCCCGAGTCAGACGTTAGCTATTTTAGAGACGACTAAGATTATAACTGGGACCATGAAGCGTCCAAACGTCCCCTCATAAGGCAAAAAAAAGACACTAATTATTATTAACTCCACATGGCTACTTTACATACCTACCCATACCACATGCAAATATGTTTGAAAAGGCTTCATTTGATACTTCTTAATTTGTTATTTAACAGCTGAAATGACAGAAGATTTTAAAAGGCTTTATCACTTAATGCTGCTTTTGTCTTTTCAGGTGTTCATGTCTAAAATAGAGGCAAGCAGACAGGATGTAAGTTGAGTAGGTCCATTAATGTGACCAAAGACCGAACACTGAAAGACTGAGCCCAGACAGATGTTTTCCTAATGCGTCACATCTGCACATAAAACCGTCCACTTACATTCAGATCCATGTTAATACCAGGTCTGATTAATGTGACTCAATGATACTTAATAAGTTTCTTATTCATGATCAAGAGTTACAGGTGATTCATTTGTTCATTTAGATAAGTACAACACACATTTAATCAAATTATCATTGTCTAATCTCGTTATGTAAATGTCGTGCTCTATATAAAAATGACTGAACTTACCACAGGGCCAGTTGTTATACCTCCACTTCATTACTATTTTCTCATCAGGAACCTGTTGGAGAGACAATTCTTTGCTTATTTTTTTCCATCATTACGACTTCTACGACTAAAATGCCAAATGTCAAAATGTGGTGAATAGAAACATGGAAATATTCCTCACCAGCTCCGTGAATTCACCGAAAACATTTCCATCTAGCAGACGGAACTTTCCGCCCTTCTCTCCGTCGACGGTGGCCGAACCGTGTGTGAACGCCTGAACCATCTGCACATCGACGAGACGAGACGAGACGCCCACAGTCAGTCAGACACTTCGCTCTACCACCGCGCACCCGTTAACCCCGTCCCCTTCGGCTGCTACGCTCGTAAATAAATAAATAAACTCACCTCCTGGTTGAGAAAGACTCTGTAGAGATCGGCCGGCGAGGTGAGGAACGTTTCTCTGATGCTGAACTTACAGGTGGGAATCTTGACGCCGGTGTTGACGGGAGCAGCTGTGCTGCCGGAGGAGGAAATCTGTCCCGAACGAGGGAAAGAGATCGGATGAGCACAGAAAAATGGCTGGAGGGGTTACGGTTAATAATTCAGGGGGAGATATTTTACCTGAGTTTTATCCGTTTTGGTTTTGGACTGGGATGTGGTCTGCATCTTGGCCACACCGTTGGCTGTGGGCAGGATCATCCCTTGAGTGAATTCTGTTAGTTAAAAATAAAACATATCAGTGAAAACTGAACATTTTCTTCATCCACAATAAATTATACAGCAATTAAGTTATATTCTAAAGTCATATTCTTGTATATTTTGTATATTCTTTCAGATTTTATACTATCTTTTATTGTTTTTTGTATCTGTGACGAGGTCATTTCAGATACGTGGGATAAACTAACGCTGTTTTATATCTCATTTAAACACCAGACTGGTTTTACTGACCCGTTTTTAGGAATCCGACGTAGCTGCCGAGAGCTTCGCGGACTTTCTCCGCCCCTTTTGTTTTCATCAGCTTGAGCAGCGGCGTGTCGGGCTCATCTTTATTCAGCGATACAGAAATCTGGACACAGGCCACAGGACGGACGTGATTACAACATAACTACACCTCCCAGTCAGTCACAGCCACCAAGCGTCTCTGGTCAAACTTACATCGAGGTCCTCCATGTCGTTTTCATCAGACAGGTTGGGAACCTCAATCGCTCCTTTATATTTGACTCCCGTGTTTGACTTTCCTGGTAAAACAAAGAGAGTAAGTACGTCAGCAGAGATTCGAAGCCTATTTATAGCATTTATGATATTAAATATGCAAAGATACCACTCGTTACTGGTTATTTTCCATTATAAAACACAGATGTAAGGTTCAAAGCTATAATATAGTTTAAGATTAACGAGATTAACAGATGTTTATCTCACCGGTCCAAGTAGCTTTCAGGTTCCACTCGTAGAAGAAAATAAGTTTTCCCTTGCGGTTATTAATAGAGGCCTCTCCTTCCACTTTGCTGACCTCTGTCACCTCACACGTCCCCTCCTCATTCTCCACGCTCAACCCGAGGAGCAGGGATTTTAATTTATCCGATGACCAGTTTGTTGCATCTCGCTCGGTCCTGAAACATGATGAGACACACAAAAAAAAAAACATACCGTCATCAGGACATAATGTATTTCCTGTTTTCTCTAGACAATCATTCTAACAACTTACAATTTTGCTGCAAGATTAAACTTCTGGCAAAAATATATATACTCTACTCTTCAGCTTTTAGATTTCACATCCCAAACCTGCGACAATTATTAAATTACTACCGTAACAGTCTAAATTAAAACATCAAACGTGATAAAACTCATTAACAGAGATCCTGAGGCTGTAGAGATGCTCGTCATAAATACTTTTATAAACAGATCCTTTGAGCGGCAGTCGCAGTTTCACGCTTACTACAACTGAAACCGCTCTCCACTGAACATTATTAGACCGTCATGGTGCGTTTAGTCTGATTGTTGCTTCGAAGAGAGAGCTGCAAACGGATTCCTGCAGTTTTTCTGCACACATCGCATAGATTTTCCTAGAGGGAGGAAACAACCTTTGCACCTCAACATGAAGGATGTGGGCTCTCACACTTAACATGCATGTAACGTTAATTGGTGCTTGAGAGTGTGAATGCAGGAGATGCACCAGACAAGCGCAGCCAGACTCAATTCTTCTCAGAACACGAGTCCGAGCTCTAAATCTATCAATATCTTGACATGGCTGTGTTTGCCTAAGGAAGCCACACGTTACTTCCGCGAAGGAGTCCGATCTCTGATTGACGTTACCATGGTGATTAACGTGGTTACCACTGATTTAACTGCATGGACAGCAAAAACTGTGACCATTAGATGGTATAAACTACTATCAGCCCATCAGCCACGTTGATTCATTCATAATACATACAGCCTTATTTAGTCACGTTGTGAGTGGGGCTACCTCACGTGTTCCATCCGGCCGTAGAAACAGTGACAAAAAGCTAAAACCTACGTAATCTAGTATGTTTTTTACGAGGAAACGTGTATGTTTAGTTTAATAGTTTAATAGCACTAGTCGTGGTGTTGTTTGACAAACAGCAACACATGCACCTGGAGCTTCACTGGCTAGCTACAAGCTAACCGAGAGGCTAGCCAACTATTTGAACCGTTACATTTCAGTCTGAATCAACATGTGACACAACGCGTGTGTGAAAGTGCAAACAAAACAGTCACATCATCCAACATACACAGGCAAACAAGATCAAAATGAAAAAAAAATGCAGTTTTTGACGCTATTACGAGCAGAATGTGTGGTGTTAGCATTAGTCGGTGGCTAGGTAGCTCGTTAGCATCAGTGTCCTTTCATCATATCTCACCAGTGCCAGTTGTTGACATTAGTGGCGTCGGCTCGCTCCTCCACAATCCAACGGGGGTCTCCTTCTCCCCACTTGGCCATTTGATTACAGCTTGATGAAACGGTGAGTGACTGAGTGACTGAGTGACTGAGTGTGTGTGTGTGTGTGTCTGTGTGTGTGTCTGCCGGTGGCTATCTAATGCACGCCGCTGCTTCTAGAAAACTCTGTAGCTGTAGCGCGGTGCTCCTGAGATTATACGCCGGGTCTAGAAAATGCTGGAAACGGAACGAAGAAAAAAAAAAAAGGGTTCCTCCACCGGAAGTGATGCTCTGAAGAATGGTTCCGCGTCAGGAAGGAAGATTGAAATAACTTTGAGAAACACACATAGGCCAATATAAGTTGTGTTTTTACATTGTGTTTTATATATATATATATATTATTTCTCCGCTAAAACCACCAAATTGATTATGGAAACATTTTTAGAAATTACAACTTAATCGTGTGTGTTTATGGTGCAACACATCATTGTCAGCTATGCCAGCAGCATAACCTTTTGATCTTTATAAATTTATTTTAACCTCCTGAAACCCAAGCTTTTGTTTGCTAAGCATTTTTAATTTCTCCGAGGATTTGGGATTAGTAGGACCAAAGACCTATAAAAAACTAAGCGTAATCTTTGAACAGGAAGTCGTTTTTGAAAACAAAACAAACAAACAAAAAAATGTGAGTATTTTATGTTATATTATATTGAAGTGACCAAAAGCAGAACTGCAAACAATGAAATCCTGATGTCCTCAAACAAGTACTTAAGCTGACTAACGAGCTAATTAGTGACGTTGTAGCTCGTTACTATTGACAGAACTTATTAAATTTAAGTGTCAAACTAGAATAGTTAATAAACACTAAAATCAACAAGTGTCAACCATAAAATTTCATGAGGTTTTGTTCCTCATCCACTTTTGTCTCATGATGATCAGCTGTAGAATGAATCCACTGAAATGTCCGCTACCACATTAGTGTATTGACTCTTTGCTACTGCTAGATACCAGATAAACCTGTCCACTTATGAGGACAACAGGTTTAAAAGAAGGAGAACAAGCTTCCTTAAACCTAAAACTTAAAGGCATCATATGTGGACGCAGGGTCTCAGGAGGTTGAGATTTTTGTCTCCTTCGGATTCTTAATTGTAGTGATTGTAGCCTAGATAATGTCTAATAAAGGTTTTAAATAAATTAACACATGCTCATTAGTGTTAATTTTGGAACTTTAATAAGATTTAACCAGGAAATGCTGACATATACAATCAGCCACAACAATAAAACCACTGTTCGGGGGAGTAAATAACACTGACGATCTTGTGACAATAATGTTATGGTTGATCAATGTAGCACCCAAACTCTCACAGGTTCATGGAGCCTTGTTTTTTTTTTGTTTTTTTTTTTTTTTTAAATGTTTTACTTTACATGTCACAAGACAAATGGGAGTGTTTTTAGTCATATATACGATGGAGCTGGAGTTGTTGTCAAATGAGTCAAGACTCCCTCACGGCACCATTTCTGCAGCTTCAGTTGTTTGTTTTTTTTGTTTGTTTTTTTAACAGGAATTTCATGACATTTGCTTCTTGAAAGATAAAACAAAAATATAAATAATGAAAGAAGAAGAAGTCGGGCCCCAGCACTGTGTAATTTAACCACACACCTGTATAAAGGCCAGCCTGACACACACAACAACAACACACAGGAACAATTAAAACGAAAACATGAAGAAACAGATCAAGGTGTTGACCTGGCCTCCAAATTCATTAGATCCCAAACTGATCAAGTATCTGTCGGATGCACAATTTGGTTCCAATGTTTTAACTTAACAAGTTAAGAGTCTTGGAGGCATTTTGTTTGTTGGACCCTTATAGAGAAGATAGATATATATTAATTGTCAATGTACAAGTACAGTGAAATGTAAATGGAGCAAACCCATTAGGGTCCAAAAACAAGGTTTGTTGCCATGTATTCATGAAGGAGATCGGTCTGTGGTAGAAACCTGTACTTTAGTCTGATTGTCTGCGCATACCATGCTGGATGATGTTGACGTTGATGGGGAGATGAGTGTTGGGCTTCAGTCTCCTGAAGTCTAAGGTCATCTCCATCATCTTCGCAATTTTGAGTATCAAGTTGTTGTCTCAGCCCCCAGGTACACCCATCTACCGTCTGGAGAAGTCTGGCCAGAAGTGGTCTTCATGGAAGAGTTACAGCCAAAAATCTATCCCTCTGACATGGAAACAAGGTCAAGAGACTCGAAACGCAATGCACGAAAACATAGGAACATTAAAAAATGTGAAATATTTGACCAGAGCAGAAGGCAGTTTGTTCGCCGAAAGTCTGGAGTCTGTTGTTGAGAGTGCCATTGCGGTTTGTTGTGGTTTGTTGGGGGAATAGTACCAGCAAAAAAGACATCAGTAGGATAAACACATTGACCCGAAAGGCTGGACATGTGATTGGTAGGGAGCTGGAGATGTTTGTCTCAGTGAGAGACAGGAGGACACTGGATAAACTGCTCTCCATTATGGACAATCCATCCCATCCACTACACCAAACACTAGAGGGACAGAGGAGCTCATTCTCCAGCAGAATGATTCAGCTCCACTCCCATAGTGAACTCTACAGAACTTATTTCATTCTTCACTCTATCCAGCTGTATAACAGCTCATCTTTTTGTTTGTAACAATTAAGCTAACTTCACCAAGTAATTTCCCCTGTGGACCACTAAAGTTTAAGTCTGCAGGCAACAGTGAAGCATGGTGGAGGCTTCTTGCATGATTCTGCAAATAGAGTTGGGGACTTGGTCAGGATTAATGGTTGATGGTTGATGCTGAGAAATACCGGCAGATACTTACCCATCATGTAATACCATCAGGGAGGAGGACGATTGGGCCCAAATTTATTCTGGAGCAGGACAAAGAGCCCAGACATACAGCCAAGGTCATTAAAGACTATCTTCAGCGTAAAGAATAACAAGAAGTCCTGGAAGTGATGGCAGGGCCCCCGCAGATCTCAACATCATGGAGTGTGTCTCTGATTATACGAAGAGATAGAAGGATTTGAGGAATCCTACATCCAGAGAAGATCTGTGCTCAGTTCTCCAAGGTGTTTAGAACAACCTACCAGCTGAGTTCCTTCAAAAACTGTGTGTAAGTAGAAGAACTGATGCTGTCTTGAAGGCAAAATGTGGATAAAAATAAACTATTAACACTTGCATTTTTGAAAGCATTCTAACAGAACTGTTCATTATACAGAAATAACAGTAACTTTAGTGATCCATGTAGCTGTTTGCCAAATATTAGACTATTGTTATTCAAGTTATACACTAACAGTGCATGCACATTACAATGATGTTTTGAAATACACACCTGTAACCCAAATAGTGTTTCTGTTTATTTGCATAAAGAGCGAGAAACGGAGATTGGACCTCAAGTGGTGGCTTGAGACGCATGTTGAGACTTACTGTTTTTAAACCTGGATACTTGACTGTAGCAGATCCCTCAGCACGCATGTTAACACCAGGTCTGAACAGGCCGAAAAAGTAAGAAATAAGAAGTGCGCACATGTTTTATTACAAACTAATACACTATAGAGTTGCCATTTAAAAATAGTTTACACTGTTTGCACTTTGTGCTTCCACTCAGTTTATAGTTTGTCAAATCAGTTCTAAACGGGACCATTTAAAGACGGAGCAGCAGAGCTGTTACGATGAAGTCTGTTTTGTAATAGCGGTCCTGAGAAGGTGAACACACTGCGTGAACCGCACACACACCTGGCAGACTGTGGTTGAGATGTGAACACAATGTGAACTCTGCTGCCCCGAATGCGGTCTACATCTGACCACATTCGCATCACACAACCTCTGCTTTGACTTTGTGTGGATGAAGCTCATTGAGAACTGACATATCATCCAGATGTGTAAATGACTTTAAACTCCGTCACATGCGTCTACAAATAAATATGTAAACGCATGTAAAATAAATAACATCTTGTTGTGGTTTAAGAACACTTTTCATACTTTTAGTGCAGTTTTATAATAATTATAAACTTCTCCTTCTCTATATATTTTACTTCAAAAATTGTATCAACAGTGAATCATGTGTATTTATACATGTCCATGTATGCACACACACACACACATGGAATTTACTGAATTGTGATAGATATGATTGGAAAAACAATAATAATAAGGTAGACAGATAGTATGGACAGGAATGTTATGTACAAGGTAAAGGTTTAATAAGCATATATCTCTATATACTCCAATCAGCCACAACATTACGACCGCTGACAGGAGAAGTTAATAACATTGACCATGTTATGTTATGTTGTTCTTATTGTTTTTCATTCCTTCTAGTATTGTTCATACGCCCTCAGTGCTCAGTCATAATCTATTTTATCTTAGGGGTGGGAGTATGCATATGTGTCATGTATGCATGAATGACGGTATGGGGGTTAGTGGTGTTTGTTTTTAAAGTACAGCACTAACAACATTGTGTTACCAGACACCGCAGGACAGCCCTAGAGAAGACCCATGTCCATTCTTTGATATATATATTTAAGATATGCAGGTGTTTTAATATCTCATACTGTATAAAAATATATAGTAGCAGCATGTAGTAGCAGCGTAACCTCAGTCCAGTTGTGACATCATGCACATTTGTGTTCTTGGGCCTTTAAATAGATTGTATCTACTGAAGCACACGTCAGTTTCAGTGCGAGTTTATAGAAGGCTACATGAATGGGAAAAAACAACAGTTCGTTCATAAGAATATACAAAGTAGAAAACTTAAATTTAGTCACTTTCCATTTTTGTTTAGTGCTTGTTTATATAAAACGGCAGCTTAATTGTGGATGTGGTGTACATTAGCAAACAAAAACCCACAGATATTCTTATTTATCTGGCTTTGCCTCGTTTGTCAGATCATTACTATATGAATATCTGACATTTAGTTTCTCTCCACTTTTAATTGAATTGATCCCCCACTAATCTGTTTGCCTGTGTGTTTGTATAAAGCAGTATAAAGCTAATTGTGGACATGGTGTAAATTAGCAAACAAAACCCACATATATTGTTATTTATCTGACTTGTCTTGTTTGTCAGAGCATTATTATACATATAATATTATATATTATATGTATTATTATATAGGTCACTTATGTTTAGTTACTTTCCTTTTTTGTTGAATTGATCCATATTTGTTTGTTTGTATAAAGTGATATAAACGTAATTGTGGAAACGGCAGTTTAATTGTGGATATGGTGTAAATAAGCAAAAAAAA
Organism: Mugil cephalus; assembly: GCF_022458985.1. Lineage (NCBI taxonomy): Eukaryota > Metazoa > Chordata > Actinopteri > Mugiliformes > Mugilidae > Mugil > Mugil cephalus. The sequence continues at coordinate 20,804,750 of NC_061786.1, read as the reverse complement.
ACCCACATATTTTCTCATTTATCTGACTTTATCTTGTTTGTCAGATAGTATTATGTATTATATATTATTATATAGTTAACTTATATTGAGTTACTTTCCTCTGTTGTTGAATTGATCCACGTTAGTTTGTATAAAGCGTATAAACTTAATTTTAAATATGGTGTAAATTAGCAAACAAAACATATTTTCTCATTTATCTGACTTTGTCTTGTTTGTCAGGGCATTATTATATTATATTTTGTATTTATTATTATATAGGTAACTTATTTTTGATTACTTTCCACTTTTGTTGAACTGATCCATTGATCCATGTTTGTTTGTATAATGGGTACAAACATAATTGTGGACACGTTGTAAATCAGCAAACAAAACCCACATATATTCTCATTAATCTGACTTTATCTCGTTTGTCATAACATTATTATATAAAATAACTTAACATGTAGTTACTTTCCACTTTTTTTTTAATTGCTCCACCACTAAAAGTGCCCTTATTTCACAAAGCGCGCAGATTAATTGCGGACATGCGGTAAATTAGCAAACAACGTCCCTATTTCTGCTGTTCCTTTCTCTTGTTTGTCAGAGCATTATCCGGAGAAAAAGCAGGGGGAAATCTGCGGAGAGGAATCCCAGGCATATGGCTGGCCTTTGTCGGCTCCCCTCCCCCCTCCTTCCTTCCTTCCTTCCTTCCTTCCTCCCTCCTCTCCTCCTCTCCTCTCCTCTCTGCAGCAGGACAGACAGAGGTAGCTCCGCTCCGCTCCGCTCCGCTCCGCTCAGTTTTTGAAGCCGTGGCATGAGTGATCTCATCTGAACCTGATCTCCGCTTTCCCTGCCGTCGATCCTATGACCGAGACGGGAGTAAAATAACACAAACACGAGGTGAGTGCGGCGGTAGCCGCTTTTATTTAAAACAAAAAAAGAAAGAAAAGAAAAAAAAAAGAAAAGAAAAGCAGACTCCCGGGTGATGGTTTGTTGTTGTGGAGGGGGGGAACTTAAAAGAGAGCAGCCGTGGTGAAAACTCTTGTTTTTGGTTTAGAGGAGAGGACGGGGTGGGTGGACGTTTATAGCTGATTAACTCTCACTAAGGTTTATTTGATCATTAAATAAAAAAAAAAAAAAAAAAAAGGAGGTTAACGGTGGAGCCGATGGTTATTTTCCCCCCTCTTCACCACCTTTTCATTCCTCATATTTCTATCTTCTCATGCTAGTTAAATAGCCGGATAGCTGCCGCTGCTAGAGCAAAATGGCCTCATTGTCGCTCGGTGGCTCCGAGGCTGAAAAGACAAAGCATGCGGCATTCACGGCCAGCGGCTCACAGCCCACTCCCACGGCCTCTCCCACGGCTCACAAACGGTCTTAACGGCAACCGGGTTGTGGCCGGGAGAGAGAGAGAGTGGGGGAACCGGAGGGATTTGTTTTTAACCCGCCGCTGTTTGTGAGTTTATTTATTCATTTAGCTCGGCGGGCTGTGGAAGTAGAGCTGGGTCCGGCTCAGTGTGCAGTGGGGGATGGGCCCACGGTGGCAGCCATTGACGTAAAGCGAGGCTGCATTTTTTTTTTTTTGTTTGGCTTCTTGCTTCTTAGCATTTAGCAACAAGACAACCAGTATTTATATCCACCTTAACCTGTATATAACCCTGTGTTTACACCACACCTTTTTCATACATTTAGATGTTTTAATCTCTAACCCTACTGCCCACGGACTATTCATTTCCTGGTTTTTTATGTATGTGTCATATATGTGTCAGTGTTTTTGGATTAAATCTCGCTACGAGCCCCCCGAAATTAACACAAATTAACTCTGGTGTGCATGTGTGAATGAAATCCAGACTTTAATTGGACATTATAAAGATAAGTCACTACAATTTAGCATCTGTAGCAGACAAAAACCTGTAAATCATTGTGAAATCAGTAGGAGTTTTTAGCACAAGACGACTAGCTGAGTATTTATATCCACCTTAACCTGTCTAATACTGTGCTTTTAACTACAGTTTTATATATTTATATGTTTAATATCTAACCTCCAACACAGGGACTATTCATTTCCTGGTTTTTGAACATCATATGTGTCAATGTTTTCAGATTAAATCCCGTTAAGCGCCCCCCAAAATAACACAAATTGAATGAAATTAAGGCTTTAATTGGACATTAGCCAGATTAGTCACTACAATTTAGCATCAGTAGCAGACAAAAAACCTGTACATCATGGTTAAATTAGTAGGAGTTTTAGCACAACACAACTAGCTGAGTATTAGACCTCTAACTTGTCTAATATTATGTTTAAACTAAGCTTATGTGCATAAAATTAGTTATCTAGCCTCCAACTCGAGTGCTATTAACTTCCTGATATTTCCTGTAGTATTTGAACATCATATACGTCAGTGTTTTTTTGATAAAATCTTGTTAAAAGTCCAAAAATAACGCAAATGAACACTTGTGTGCGTGTGTGAATGAAACTGAGGCTTTAATAGGACATCATGCAGATTGCAAATACTATAATTTAGCATCTGTAGCAGACGCAAATCTGAAAATTAAGACATTTTCCGCCTTAACCGGTCTAATACTGTCTTTTTACTCCATGTTTTTATACATTTAGATGTTTAATCTCTACCCTCATGCCCATGGACTGTTCATTTCCTGGTTTTTGAACATCATATATGTCAGTATTAAATCTCACTAAATGCCGAAAATAACCCAAATTAACACTAGTGTATACGTGCGAATAAAATTAGGGATTTAGTTGGACATTATCCAGATTGCAAATACTACAATTTACCATCTGTAGCAGACAAAAATCTGAAAATCATTGTGAAATCAGTAGTAGTTTTAGCACAAGTAATATAATACATAACTTCCAGCCCAAGGACTATTAATTTCCTGTTTTTTCAACATATATGTCATTGTTTTCGGATTAAATCTCATTAAGCGCCCCCCAAAATAACACAAATTGAATGAAATTAAGGCTTTAATTGGACATTATCCAGATTGCGAATACTACAATTTATCATCTGCAGCAGACAAACATCTGTGAATCAAGACATTTTCCACCTTAAACTGTCTAATACTGTGTTTACACCACACTTTCATACATTTAGATGTTTAATCTCTAACCTCCAGCCCACAGACTTTTCATTTCCTGGTTTTTGAACATCATATATGTCAGTGTTTTTGGATTAAATCTCATTAAATGCACAAATTAATGCTAGTGTATGTGTGTGAATGAAATTAGGGATTTAGTTGGACTTTATTCAAATTGCAAATACTATAATTTAGCATCTGTAGCAGACAAAAATCTGTAAATCATTGTAAAATCAGTAGTAGGTTTAGCGCAACCAGCTGCGTATTAGGCCTCTAACTTGTCTAATACTGAGTTTGCACTCTGTTTGTGGTACATATAATTAGTTATCTAGCCGCCAACTCAAGTACTCTTAACTTCCTGATATTTTCTTGAGTATTTGAACATCATATATGTCGGTGGTTTTGGATTAAATCTTGTTAAGAGCCCAAAAATAACACAAACTGTCTCTAATGTGCATGTGTGAATGAAATTAAGGCTTTAATTGGACATTATCCAGATTAGTCACTGCAATTTGGCATCTGCAGCCGACGCAAACCTGAAAATCAAGACATTTTCCAACTTAACCTGTCTAATACTGTGTTTGCACCACACTTTTATACATTAAGATGTTTAATCTTTAACCTCCAGACCAAGGACTGTTAACTTCCTGATATTTTCTTTGAGTTTTTGAACATCGTATGTGCCAGTGTTTTTGGATTAAATCTCACTAAATGTCCAAAATATTAGTTATAGGTATAGAATGTCACTAGTGTGCATGTGTGAATGAAATCAAGCTTTTAATTGGACATTATCCAGTCGTGTTAGAGCTTTAACTTGTCAAATATTGTGTTTAAACTACGCTTTAAACTTGTGCGTACAATTTATTATCTCTAAGTAGAGTTCCTGAACACAACATACATCAGTGTTTTTGGATTAAATCTCATTAAAGGCCCCAAATTAATGTGCATGTGAGAATTAAATTACGGGTTTCATTGGACTTTGCCGCCACGACGGTTAATCATCCGTATCGGACAAGAATCTTAAATTCAAGACGGGAAGAGCTGTCTACTACTGTTTACACCACACATGCACAAAATCCACGTACGACGGTCAAATCCGTTGCTCCAGCTCACGTATTATTCACTTCCTGTTTTTGAACACCACGTATGTCAGCATTCTCAAATTAAATCCAGTCCAGAAATAACACCAATGTACTTGTGTGAATGAAATTACGGCTTTTTTATTGGACATGATTCCAACAGCCGCCGTCAAAAAAACCTTGTGGCAGATGGGATCAGTTTGTGAATATTAATAGGTCACGGCTGTCAATTCACAAAATAATTAAGAAAATGTGATAACTAGTATAAAAAAAAAAAAAGAGAGAAGGAAATAACCTAATTTGTCTGCTACAGAATACGCCTTTTTATTTACATTGCGGCAAATACACTGGCTTGCCATAACATTAGGTACACGAGTGAATTCTAAGAAATAAATCCTGCACTAAATCCTCTTTTATGTCAGAAAGGTCGTAATTTAACTGGAGATGACTTTTTTTTTTTTTGTTGGAAAGTGTCTTGCGTGGTGCGGTTGAGTTTCTGTTATTTAGCCCAGCCCACTGACTTAACATGGGTGTGCCAAAATAATAGAAACACGTGTCGGGGTATTACAATTCAGTAGTACTATGAACCACAAACGGCCTCTCTCAAGTTATTTCCTGGAGACTTTAAGTGCAGCTCTGTACCTAATGAACTGGCAAGTGAGCGTATACAATAAAAAAATAAATAAATTTGAGTAATAATTGAGATTTTACCCCCAAAATGCTGAACTATAGGGTGTCCAAAAACATTTATTTCTTAATAAACATGTTCTCTCTTGTATGTTGCAGTTTGCTCTGTAGGTTTTTCCTGGTTGTATTTATTTCTTTCTTTCTTTCTTTGTTTTTCTTTTTAAATATATATTTTTTTTCCTTTAAGGATGTAGGTGCTGCTGTCTCTTGTTTAACAGGTGGCAGCACAAATGCACTACACCAGAAGATGAGAACATATTTCCATAATTGTTTTCTCACCCTTTGTATTTTTAGATCTCCGGGCACCGTCATAAATGACTACTACCCCCCCTCCCTCCCTCCCTCCCTCCCAATCCCCTCCCCCCACCCACCCACCCACCACCACTCCTCCTTCCTTATTCTGTCAGGAAATGTGAGACCTTGAAGTCAATCAGTGTGCATTAGAGCTCCTTCTTTTCCTATTAAAAGTATCACTAGGTTTGCTCACCTGTTTATTTCTCATTAAGTCAAAGGGTGAAACAGAAGGTTTTAGAGCCTGTATTTGATTGTATGTTGATTTAATGTTGCACATCATGAGTCAAAACGACGTCAAAAACGGCCAAAACATTCATTTTAGTTTCATTTTCTGCAGAAGAGAAGGCGGTTTTCTGTAAAAAAAAAAAAAAAAAAAACCTCACTGCTGTTTGATTTCTGTCCTGCTAAACCAACGTGTTTCCATTGTGACACATAGAAACTTTTTTTTTTTAATAAAGCGAGTGGACTCATTGACCCAGATGCCCTGCCCCACAGGTCTAACACAGAGGAGGAAACGCTGTTATTTTCTGTCCCGACGGAAAATTAAAAAAAAAAAAAAAACGCCACCGGCTGCAGCTCAGCGCTCGCTCTCCTATCCCGCTTATTTTATTAATTCATTTTATTTATTCTTTTATTTATTTTTGGGTGAAGTAAAAGGCCTTTTTATAATAATAATAATAATAATAATAATGATGCTGGTGGGAGTGTTGTTTTGCTCCTGTAAGACATGTATGTGTGTTGCAGCGCTGGTGTCTAATAAGGAAGTTGACTTTTCTTCCCCCTCCTCAGTGAAGAGAAAGTGAAAATCTTGTTCTACTAGTTTCTGAAGCGTCGTGTGTGTGTGTGTGTGTGTGTGTGTGTGTGTGTGTGTGTGTGTGTGTGTAGATCTGGAAACCTGATCTCCCTTGTAAATATTAGCGGCTCTTGGTGGTGTGTGTATACATACATACATACATATATACATATATATATATATATTGTACTGTGAATCATAAATGCTATTATCTTTCTTCCTTCTTATCACTTTTACCCCCTTTGGAAGCACCTCATTGATTAGGATCTGATTTTCTTGATCACAGGTGGCGCTTGGGGTTTGGGGGATTTGGGGAATTGGGGGGCGGGAGTTCACCGATCATGTAACCTGAGTGTTTATTTTTTTTATTTATTTTTTTGTTTTCTGATAAAGGTCTTCTGTTAGTCTGTGCTTACTTTGATGCAGCGTCCGCATTTAGTTGGTAACCATGCTATTTTCGGTGGCTCAGTGGTCTGTTAAAAGTGTGGTTGTTCCGCCCAGCAGGAGTCTTGCCTCAGACTGGCCTAAAATGGGCAGAAATGGTGCTGAACAAAAGCTGCTTGTCGCTCGTACAAAAGTACTTGAAGCGTTGCAGCCGGGACCAAGCTGCATTGCTATTGCCTGTGCCTCTCAACAGGAAAGGTATAGCAAACTTTAAGAAAAAAACAACTACAATTCACCATTTACTGTAGCTAAGAGTTTAAAGCAGTAGTTTATAAAGTTGCACACAGCTGCTGCTCAGTAGCCTTAGCTCCCTCACATCCACACAAATACCACACCACATAGCCTCATCACAGCACACGTTTACATCATTAATTATTCTTTTTTTACTATATTAGCTAGTGAGATTCAGTTTTTTTTGTCTGTGTGATACATTTGCTGATGTTTTTTTGTTTTTTTTTCGCCGCCATCGTGTCTCATTCTTTTTTTTTTTTGTCTCCTCCGCCGCCCCCACAACAGAGAGACAACATGTTCCCGAAGGGCACCAAGCGCAAGTTCTCAGACTCCGGGGAGGAGCCAGTCTCCGGTGGCGGCGACGACCAGGGCCCCGCGGCGGCGGCTGCGGCGGCTGCGGCGTCCTCTGCGGCGGTCCGGACCATGTCGTCCTCGTACAGCCTGCAGCGGCAGTCGCTCCTCGACATGTCGCTGATCAAGCTGCAGCTGTGCCACATGCTGGTGGAGCCCAACCTGTGCCGCTCGGTGCTCATCGCCAACACGGTGCGGCAGATCCAGGAGGAGATGACCCAGGACGGCACCTGGCAGATCATGACCCAGGCGCTGGCGGCCGCCCAGTGTCCCACCGACCGCCTGGTGGCCACCGAGGTGCTGTGCAGGCAGACTGACCCGGCGGCGCAGGCCGGGCAGAGCCCCAAGCCCTTCTCGGTGGTGGGCCTGGAGGAGGGCTACCACTCGGAGGAGGTGGTGATGGAGGGGGACGTGGAGACAGAGGTCACCATGTCCACCCTGTCGCCCGTCTCCCCCCAGCTGCCCTCGGCGTCCTACCTGGCGGGGCCGTTCGGCATGGGGCCCTGCTGGGAGGAGGAGGAGGAGGACGGCGAGTGCGAGGAGGACGAGGAGGAGGACAGCGAGGAGTGCGTGTCGGAGGGGGAGGACGGGGGGGACCGGGACCACCTTAGCGCGGACTCCAGGACAGGGGAGCAGGTTTTTGGGACTTTTGAGATCAAGCACCCGGCGCCGCCCCCTGACCCGGCCCTCGAGGAGCTGTTTTCGGACGTGGACCCGTCGTACTACGACCTCGACACGGTGCTGACGGGGATGCAGAGCGCCCCCAAAATGGGGCCTTACGACCTGCTGGAGAGCCTGTCCTCTCACGGGCCCACGACGCTGAGCTCCAGCGCGAGCTGCAGGTCGGACCTGAACGAACTGGACCACATCATGGAGATCATAGTGGGATCCTGAAACATTCGGAACATTCCCCATCCCCGACCCCCCACCCCACCCACCGGCCTGAACTCATCCCACAGACTCTTTTCCAGACTATGCACAGTACACGTGTGCATGTTCTGTATGTGGTATTGTTACACACACGGATTGTTGGAGGTTTTTGGGGGGACAAGGTGGGAAAGTAACGGCGCGCCGAACTGATCCTGGGAGCGGCTCTGGAGTCGAGTCGGCAGCTGCTGTAGGCGGGACCCAAACAACAACAACAACAACAACAAAACTAAAACGTAATTAAAAATTTGGCGTGTTTGAGGACGAGCCATCCCAGCCTGAGGGCGAAGCGGTTAGTTTCCTACTTTGTTTAAGAGAAAACCCAAAACTAGACGACATCTGTGTCGAAGGCGAAGATAATTACCTTATACCTTGATGCATTCTTATTTACGTACTTTCCATGTTTACGTCTGTCATACATTCTGTCATACTAGCTCCTTCTGGTCGTTACTCTCTTCAGCCACTTTGTCCATTTCTATTTATTGTTACATGGACCGAGGAACAATCCCATCACACACACGCACACATATACATACACACACACACACACACAAACAAACACACACACACTACATGCATCAGAAACCAGAACAAATCCAAATCTATGAGTCTATCAATGCATATTTTCCTAAAAAAAAAAAACAACAACAAAAAAAAAAAAGATTTGAGCAATTATGAATGGAATATATGTATATGTACGTATGTGTATATAGAAATATATTTTTTTGCATTATACAGCTGGGGGATTTTTTGCAAGCGTCATTTGATATTATTATTATTATTATTATAATTATTATTTCTTTTTTTCCCGTCTCCCAAGCCGTTTTTAAGATTTTAAATGTAGCCAGACTTGAGACAAGTGTCTTCCCATGGTTTGGTATAACACGTTGACTGTAACAGGCGTCAGGACTTTGTAGGCACTGTTGGTTCATTTTTTATTTTATTTTTATTTTTTTTTCTCAGACGCAGGGCAGGAAAAATTCCTCCTGAACTTTTATCATTTCTGGTAAGTTGTAGATTTTTCCTGCCCTGCTGTCGCTAACAATTTTCCTGAAGCATTCGGAGAGAAACCACCGGAGTGATAACTGCATCAAGAAGCCATATTTCTTTCTCTCGTTTTGTTCTTACAAACGAGGAATTCTGTGTGTTAACCCATCTAATTTATTGTTTTTTTTTTTATTTATTGTATTTATTGTATCTAGGTACAGACACGCCATATTATCAATTCAACCATGAGGCCTGATGAAATTATATTTATCCAAATTTTACCCTCCGTTTTCAATGCAGTACCTATTTATTCCTATTTTTTTTTTTATTTTTTATAATAGTCATAATAATAATAATAACTGGGTTTCTATTCCGATTACTATGCAGCTCTGTCATGTGTTTCAAACTGACTGTATACAACTCAAAAGTCCTTTAATTCCTTTATGCAAACAGTTGCCTTTCTCCTGAATATGTGGAAAATCAAATGCATTTTTTTTTTTTTTTTCCCGAAATTGTTCCTTCTCGTCGCGATGAAGATTAATTAACTCAGGCAAACGAAATGTATTGACTAAAGTACAGTATTACGACACGCTGAATACCTTACCACCACACTCCTGAAGGATGTCACGCTGGTCTGAATGGGAGCTAGAACTTCAAAGACTAATTATCGTTGTAAAATGTATGCATTTTTTTATATTAAGGAAAAAAAAACATTGTAGCATCTTTGTAAATATTTTTTATAATAAAAGGTGCAACTATTGATAAGACGACGTGGACGTTTGGTTTGTTTCGGGCTAAAGTTTCTGTGACTGTTTATATGGACGACGGAGGAGGAGGAGGTGAAATAGGAGAAGGAGAAAGGGGGGAGTAAGAAGTAGAACAGGAAGAGGAGGAGGAGGGAAATGTGTGTAGGTGTGAGGAGAGGAAGAAAGGGGGAGGAGTTGGAAGAGAGAAAGGAGGAGGTGTGGAGATGTAGAGCGAAAAGGGAGGAGAGAAAGAAGGAGGTGTATGGAAGAGGAGTAAATGGGGAGGTTAGTTGAAAGAAAAGCGGGGAGGTGGAGGAGAGAAAGGAGGAACATTAGATGAAGAAGGAATAAATGAGGAAAAAGGGGTCAGAAAGGAGGAGAAGGAAATTAGGAGGGGTAGATTAAGAGGAGGAGAAGGTGAGGAGAAATGGGAGGATGTTGGAGAAGAAGGGGGAGTAAGAAGCGGAAAAGGAAGTGGAGGGATGAGGAAGAAGGAAGTGGGGAGTAGGTATGAGGAGGAGAAGAAAGGGAGGAAGGAAAAGAGAAAGGAGGTGTTAAGTAAGAATGAGGAGTAAGGATAAGTGAAAAAGAAAAGGGAGAAGGAAGTGGAGGAGAGAAAGAAGGAGGTGTAAAGAAGAGGAGTAAATAGGGAGATTAGTTGAAAGAAAAGGAGGAAGTGGAATAAACAATGAAGAAGAGGTAGAAAGGAGAAGAAGAAGAAAAGGAGGAGGAGGTGAGGAGAAATGGGAGGATGTTGGAGTGAAAGCAGACGAAGGGGGAGTAAGAAGTAGAAAAGGAGGAAGTGAAGGAGGTGTTAAGTAAGAAGAGGGAGAAGGAAGAGGAGCACGTGTGATAAGAGAAGGAGAAAGTGCAGGAGAGAAAGATAAGGGAGAAAGGAGGAGGTATAAAGAGGAGGAGTAGAGCGACAATAGTGAAAGGAGGAAGTGGGGGAGAGAAAGGAGGAAAAGTAAAAGTAGGAGAAGGAGGAGGAAGTAGAAACCTGACTGAGGAGGAACGTAAACATCAGTAACGAGTTTAAAAGAATAAAACTACTGGAACACGACAATAATTAATAAGAACACGACAACTGAACTGTTCTATGTTGAACTGTGTTAACACTTTATTAAGTCAAATTAAAAACCTAGAATCCTGAATAAAGAGCGTCCGTCCATCGGTCGGTCGGTCGGTCGGTCGAGGGCGTAGATCAAAATAAAAACTTCAAAAATGCTCAAATTGAATTAGTTGTGCTGCTGCTGCTGCTGCTGCTTGTCACATGGTGACGCTGGACCGTGACATTCTGCATTAAACATGAAGCTACAACGACACAACGGGGTCATTGTGTTCACCACAACACGCAGTCAGAAGTTTTTTATAAAAAAACGTGCCCGAGCTCAAGGTCACATCTCGTCTTGAACTAACAAAAGGTGTTTTTTTTTTTGTTTTTGTTTTGTTTTTTTGTGTTCATACAATTTATGAGCTCACTTCGCACGCTGGCCTGCCGCCTTCGTCTCGGCCGGGGCCTGTAGTTAAAGATTAATGGGCTTCTCGGTGAGTCAGCACAAAAAAAAGAAAAAAGGGAAAAAAGGAGGCAGCCTCAGGGAAACGAGACATCGGAGACAATAAACGCGGCTTCAGAAATGTATCGGGAAAACCTAAAGTTTGGAGCATGTGATGCTGAGAGGACGTGTCCGGGAGCAGTTAGCTCGACCTTTAACGCTCATAATACACCAGACGCACAAGGGCTACACTTGTCTGGAGATCTGTGCACCTTCGGGGTTTAAAAGTACTAACAGGACTCAGTTTTTGGTTCCTCCTCCTCCTCCTCCCCTCGGTTCCCGATATATCCTCCTGAGCGCACACACACACATGCTGCAACAGGAATGCAATTTAAAGAGCTCACGTTTTTTAAAAAAAAAAACAGACAAGGTGTTATAACATCAGACGAGGAAGGAGGAAGTAGATGTGTAGCTGTGCAACCTGGGTGAGGAAAAAATAAAAAAATTAATTAAAAAAAAAAAAAAGGAAAGAAGAACGAAAAAAAAGAAACGGTGAATCAAGAGTTGCCTTATTTGGCGTTTGCCTTCCCCGTCTTTCCGGTCACGTCCTTCCTCTTCCCTTCTGAGTCTGTCCCTTTAAAATGCTGCGTTCAGGTGCTCACCGCAAACACCCCCGGCCTTCTAGATACTTCCAGTGCTGGCACACCGGTGATACTCTCTGGTGTCATACACCACGACGCTGTTACCTGCATCTATGGGGGAATTTAAGTAAAACTACCAAAATAAAAACTATAATTAATAACAACTGGGTCAAAAACTAATAGAAACGTGACACAAACCAGCGATGAATGTGTTCTACGTTCTCTAAAACTGTGCTTTAATAGTTTATTTATTCCATTTTCCATTAATGAGGACACACACACCTGCATCTGTGACACTATTATTTGTGTTTATGAAAGAATTTAAGAAAAACTACTCGAATAAAACTATAATTAATGACAAAACAATAATACAAACATGATACAAGTTTCTCTAAAACTGTCTAATGGAGTCAGGACTATAAGTTAATGTGTTCTAATAGTTTATTTATTCCATCTTTCATTAAAGAGGACACACACACACAAACACGTGCATTTGTGACACTATTATCTACAATTATATGGGAATTTAAAACAATAAGTAATAACAACTGGGTCAAAACATAAAAGAGCCACGATACAAATCAGTGATAAATGTGTTCAACATTCTCTAAAACTGTCTCACGAAGTCAGAACTGTTAGTTAATGGTTTACTTATTCCATGTTTCATTAATAAGGTCACACACACCGGCTTTTTTTGACACTATTATCTGCGTTTATGAAAGAATTTAAGTATTTTGGAACAAGAAGTTTCCCACAAATCTGTTTTAATAAATACGAAGAAGAACAACAGCCTCATTAATATAAATTACCAGCGCTAATATTAAAAATATACCCTGTGTTTGTGTGTTTCTGTGCAATGCTTTCAGCGTGGTGTCGTACATGTCTGACACTGTTTAATGTATGTGCACTTTGTCCATAAACATAATAATAATAAAGTTATAATAATAATAAGACACTTTTTTTGTTTGAAGGACGGAGACAACAAAATATTTTTCTGTTGAATAAATTATCTGAGGTTTAAACTGGCCCCAATCTGATCTGACTGATGTGGTTAAATGAGTTTTTATCCTGATTATTAGAGGAAAACGCTGCATGTGGTAACTGGATGAGACAAATCTGGGCGTTAAATGTGAGTCTGCAGAACATGTCAGGATTCATAAGACACATAGGAACTACGCTAAACGCTTTTTTGACGCTTTTATTGAGCAAAACTAAGAAATTTAGTCCATAACATGTATTTGTCGGGTTGATGACACATTAACTAACATGTGTCACGGAAAAACCAGTTTTCCTTCTTTCCCTGTGAAATTAGTCATTAGAAGCTGCATTTATGTTTTAACTGTTTGTAAACTGGTCGTATATTGTCCTGCAGAATCAGTCATTGTATGTCGACATACAACGACAGCTCAGATTACACACACCTTCCCCGAGACACATGTGTAGGTTCCACATCCACATCCACATACCCTTACACTCCCTGCCCCACCCGGGCACACACCCACTCACTCACGATAAACACCTCCTGTACCTGACAATATCTCATAATACTCATTATTTATCCTCTGGACGGAACACAACACAAGTTTCTGTTACATTTTATTTTTTTTGCAAAATAAAAGCGATATTTTGGAAATTTCAATAATTGCGATAACCCATAGTTCTCTTAAATTCTCTGCGACATCCCTGGTGACAACGGTGAAATGCGGAAAAAAGTGTTTCCACGGCAGTTTTGCGATAAACTTTTATATTGATACGTCTGAAAAACCACCTCATGAGAAAACTTTAAGAAAAATAAGTGCCCAAAGTGCATTTATTTTTCTTAAAGTTTATTAAATGTAAACATTCTGTTATATTACAGGTTTTATTACAGGTTCGGACCCACTTGAGAACAAATTGGGCTGAATGTGGGCCCCCCCCCCGAACCCTGGTCTAAAAGTGACACTGAAGATGATTTTTGCAGAGGGGGTGGGAAAGAGGGGAAACCCCAGTTTCACTTTAAACCTGCTTTTATCAAATATTAGGGCGTAGTCTAGGTTTGAGTGCACGTGTTCGGCGTTGTAAGTCACTGTCCGGTTTTTAGGCGGAACGAGATATGCTGACTTTCCTTAAAACAACATCCCGTCGAACTAGAAACACATGCAGGGCCTTAGTTTGTTTATTTGAAGAGATTTTGTTTATTTGTATTATTCATATAGTTATTTTTATATGTAATATATTTTAAAGATCTATTTTTTATTTTTATTTTTTTATGTTATTAAAGATAATATCAGTTGTACTTTTGAGAGGACATATGCATCGCACAGTTTTCGGTCCCTCAGAGAAATAAGGAGGAAAAATATCGTCTGTAGTTTATATATATCTTAATATATATATTTGTGTTTTGAAGTTACAAATGTGTTTTTTTTTTGTTGTTTTTTTGTTTTTTGGTTTGAGAAATAATCTTTTCAGTCATAACTCATCTGGAAGCTCATTTAAAAAAATCGTATCGTTAACAAAGTATCGGAAACCGCATCGAATCGTGACCTGGGTGTATCCTCACATTCTTATCAAGTGTTGTGCACAGCTTTGAGGGTCAATCCGAGCTCGTGTCCTCGTAAACTCCGACGTTCACGTGTTTCTCTTGAGTTTTTGTGGCTCTGAGTTTTACAGGTCGCTCCTGAACGCGGCAGAAACACGCCGCCGCACACTCGCTGCCCCGTGAGTGGCCGAGGAGGAGCTTTGATAAGCGGCCACTCGGACCAATCGCACGCCGCTGCTCTGGAGCTACCGGCGCTACCCCCCTCCTTTCCTTCCTTCCTCTCTCCTCCCCCCGCCGGCGGCTCCGCCTCCTCCCCCCGCTGCTGTGCTCTGGATGGACCGTACATTCCTCATACTCCGGGTCTTGGTAGCAGAGGAACGACGGAGCGAAAACGAGCCGAGGACACGACGGATTTCTCCCACCTCATGACACTTCCCAAGGACGCGTAAGGTTGGTTCATTCACGTTTGATAACTGGTCTTTCTTTTTGTCGTTTAAAGGAGCTGAAGTCGAGTTTTGCCTTTTTAAAACTCGGGTTTCGTTTTTGTTCCCACTGAAGTCTGGGGACCGTGAAGGGGGTTCAGGCTGTTCTTAGGGGGGTCCTGTTATAAATAAGTGGGTTAAAGAGTGGAGAATGTGGTCGAAATTAATCCTCCTAAATGGAATAAATAAGTTATTTAAGCGTGGATTTGTCTTTATTTCCGTGTCTTTATAAAGCTGCATTGGTTTAGACTGAGCAGCTTCTTCAAATAGGGTCAAAAATTCTCAAAAATTTGACTTAATTTGAAGTAATTTTTGAGAAAATTTGACAGACGGAGATCCGAGGGTATCCAAGTCATGTCTGTGAGGATGAATAAAGTCTGTCAGCCTGAAGGAGTGTCTGACAGTGACTCACAGCAGCTGAAACGTTCCCTTACCAAATGTCTGAAATAACACATTCCTCTTCGCAAACTGCAGCTCTGCTTTTATTAATGTTGATTTTTTTTTATTTTTTTATATACATTTCTTTCGAAGCTTTTGATCTGAATGTGGCAGTAATGTAATGAAGTGGGAGGGGAGGCAGGTCTGCGTTGCTTAGTGCTCTTACATAAACTGGTTTATAACACGGCAATGGAGCCTGATGCACCTGGTCTCAGCGCCAAAAGTTTGAGGAGACGGATTTTAATAGGTTTTCGGTCGCTCTGTACGTGCAGAGCTTAAAATAATACGTGTAAAACTAATCATTAATGTCTCTTGTATTATCTGAGTGGCAAAGCTTAACCACTAGTGAACGACCTGTGGTGTTTTATCAGTAAATTAGAAACTAACTGGAGATGTCCTTGCATCAATCGATCCAGGTCAATGTTGGGTCGAGGTGTGAAGCGGAAGTGGAGCTGCCTGGAGGAGCTGGAGGCCGAGGTGATGGAGGAGAAGCAGCAGATCGGGAAGGAGGAGGAGGAGGAGGATGAGGAGGTGGAGGTGGAGGTGGAGGTGGAACGGGAAGACGAGTTTCTCCCGACCAAACCGGACATGAGCCACCTGCAGCAGCAGCAGCAGCGGCAGCGGGTGCTGGGCCTCTGCCTGGAGAAGCTGCAGCGCTACCAGGCCGGGATGGAGCTCAGCCTGCGCCGCTCGGTGCTGCTCATCAACACGCTCAGGCAGATCCAGGAGGAGATGAGGAGCGACGAGGGGGCGAGGGCCCCCGACGCCGTGCGTCCCGACTCCTGCCTCCTCAGGGACGACTTCAGGGAGGACGTGTCGCTCACCTGCCCCGGGTGCGCGGAGGGTGAGGTCGACGGGGAGAAATCCCCAGAGCTCCCCTCTCAGGAGGTAAACATTTCCGCGGCGGAGCTGCAGAAGCCGCCGCCTCCGCCTCCGCCTCCGCCCGCCGCGACCGTCACCTCTTTCAGCGATGCAGTAAACGCCATGGGCTACCTCAGCGACCTCACCCTGGACGATATCTTCGACGACATCGACACGTCGATGTACGAGACCTCGGACCTGCCTTCCGCCTGGTCGTCGGGCTCTTTGTGGCCCGTCAGCGTGTCGCTGTGGCCGGACGAGGACGCCAAAGTGCGCCCGGGCGGCCACTCCTCAGCCGGGAGCCTCCAGTCCTGCCTCTTGGACCTGAACGATCTGGACCACATCATGGAGATTCTGGTCAAGTCGTGATCAGCGGAGACAAACCCCTCTGGACATTTTTACTGCACTTGGATAAATCAAGGAATCAGGATCGGGAGCCGCTGTTTTTCTCCCGTGAACTTTTTTTAAAGATTTTTAAGGCTCCATCTGACAGTCAGGCTCAGGACGGGTTTATGAGGACGAATGACACACTAACTGTTGTGCACATACCTCTTATAGGAGGGACCAGTCGACGGCTGCACGTGACTCAAGCACCGTGAAACCTCACGTGGTGCGAGTCCAGAAACGATTAGCGGCATTAGCTGATTCATTGTTTAGATTTACAAAAAAAAAAAAAAATCACTCATCAGTTAAACAGCTACCTAAGAAAGCAGAGTCTAGTCTATTTCCAAACTGTCTCCAAACGTCCCATCTATGTTTTCTAACCGCAGCTTCAAAGCATTTCATCGCGCACGCTCAAAAAGATCCATTTCTCCTTTTATAGATCCACATCAGTCGCCTCTTAGTGTTAATGTGCAGTGAGAGCAGAAGCGTCTAGACAAAACGGCGTTGCAACACTCGTCAGGGAAGTGTTACAACGGACGCGGGACGAATCTTCCTTATTTTTGTAAATCTGTAAATGCAGATGGAGCCGTAAAAATCTCGTATTTATTTTTTCTCCTTTTGTAAGTTTTAGCAGAAGCAGCTTTCAGGAAGAACTCAGGAAGAAGGAACCTGAGCCTCCGTGGTCTGTTAGATCAGACCCGGGTTGATTATTAATTGAAAACCCTTCAATTACTCAAGAGGGCGTGCTTCAGCCGGGCCGGTGGGGGCAAAGGCCTCGGGTTTGTTTTCAGGATTCAGGACTGAACGGCACCACCTACCCAGGACATTTAAAATCTATATATTTATTCGAAAAGGCCGCCAGTTGTAAAAGCGAGAAAACGATTCTTATTTATGAATGAAAAGTCCACCACAAACATAACTTTATATGTAGAGTCTATTGCTGGGTGTGAGTGTAACTTATGATTTCTTTTTGACCTTCTGTGTGCAAGAAATTACAGTTTTTGTTTTGTTTTTTTTTGTTTTGTTTTTTTTTGTCCTCTCGAGGCAGCTCGTATTTACGGTAAATCCAACTTGTCATGAAGGCAGCAGAAAATATGTATTTTAAATAGAAATGTTGATCCCAGTCTGGTTTGCGACCGAGGTTGCGAACGGTTGAGTCCCAAAAATTGTAAATGGGCAGCAGACGCCTGTGTGTTTTTATGGCCTTGATGGTATGAATTTTATCACTGCTGCTTCACTGGGAGTTTAAAAAAAAAAAAAGAAGACAGTTTTCTATGTGTTTCTACCTGAGACTCCGACCTCCTGTCCAGTAGACGAGATCTAAGTGAGCGAGCGGCTGCATGAATCTGATTCTGGAGTGTTTGTGGTTTACTCCTGTTCTACCTCCTGTTTGTTGCTGGTTTACCTGGACACTCCTGTTTAACTCCCGGTGAGCCAGACACAAAGCATTTTAAACTGAATATCCGACCATCTCTCCTTCTTCTTCTTCTTCTTCTTCTTCTCTCTCTACAACGTGCCTTACTACTGGACCTTTTATTCTGAAAGCTTCATCGATTAAAAACCTGCGATGAGGTTACATAAAACCTGCTTCTTCTTCTTCTTCTTCTTCTTCTCTGTTCTTGGCCTTTTTCCCCCCTCTGTGCTCAGTGAGTACTAGAAGCACATGAGCTTAATGTATCCTGACAAGCTGACAGCCAACTCGCTGAGGGAGGAGGTGGCCGTGAGGGCCAGGAGGGAGAAATAGGAGGAGGAGGAGGAGGAGGAGGAGGAGGAGGGTGGGAGGAAGCAGAATGCGTCACTCGTTCATGTAGGAGGAGTTTTGCAGCTTGTTTTCGCCCGGACTCAAACCACCGACCAATCGCACGAGACGCACGAGCAGCAGCTCCCGACAACAACTTGTTTTTGCTCCTCTGCTCAGACACGCGACGTGAATCGGTTTGGATTTGAGAAATAATAGTAATAAAAAAAAAAAAAAAAAAACTTTTACACACTAAGAAGCAGGAAGTTGCAGTGTTATTTATACGTGTATGAAAGTGGGGTCTGTGAAGCACAAACTGTGTGTCTTTGTATATGATATAAATGTAACTGAAGGGCGCTGGGTAATAAGATGAAAACTCATGATGTATTGTATTTTTTTTTTTTTTTTTGTGGAATATTTTATAGATTTTATCCGATAAATAAAGTAAAAATACTAAAAGTGAGTCTCTGTTCATGTTTACGTCGCATTAAGACAGAATAAGACTATGATCCCTGTGGGGACAGTGAGAAAAAGGTCAGGAAATACTATATGAATGTAAAACATATATCAAAGCTGCGCCAAGTTTAAGTGGCTCACTACAAAACAAAACAAAAAAGTGAGTAGAGTTCAGTGGAAATATGTTTCTCTGGAGTTTGCAGGCTGGTTTTTATAAAGCGTCTTGAGCCAATTTGTATTGTTATTGGCTCTATATAAATAAAATTGAAATTGAAATGGGAAAGATTGAAAGTGGTTGAATAAACAAACACATAAATATGATACAGATACACAGATATATACTGTCAGTAGTTCTTAAGTCGTGTTAAAGCAACGTCGTCCACACCTGACTGAGTGTTACTGTCTTAAAGAACGATCTCTGAGTCTGTTACTGCTGCACAGCACTCGTGGATAAACCAGGAGGTATTAGTCAATACATGAGTGACTGCATGTGCTTTATGGCCGTGCCTACGTGCCGTCTCTTTTTTCTTTTTTTTGTGCAAGCCACCGGATGCTTTTACCCAAAGCGTTGCCTCCCAGGAGCAACAGCCTGCCACTACCACCACTACTACTACTACTAATAAACAAACAAGCAGAAACAAGGCCAACTCACCAAAGCAGATAACTCTATGGTCAGAAACATGGTTTAAAAGAGTAAAGGAAGTTTTGTTTTAAATTTATGCACGAGTCGTGACAGTAGACGAAGAGGATCAGATCAGATAAATGAGGAAAAGTAAGTTTACTAAATGTTACCAGCAGCTGAACAGAACCACATCAGTGTTTGAGATGTTGGTGGGTCTCACATGAACTGTTTGCTTCTTCTATTGGTCAGAAATGTGAAATAATGTGAATTAACCGTTCTTTTGCAGAATGACTTGTCGTTGTTGGGGTTGTTTATCTTGCTGCATGACCCAGTTTCAACACGTGTTCCCACAACACACAAATTCACATCCTCAGGTTGGAGTCTCTGGACATTAATGGGTCATTACAGTAGCATTCATTGACTTGGGGAAACTGTTTCCTCAAATTCAAAGCAGAAAGCCACACGGATGAAACATGTTCAATAAGTCTAGTTGCCCTAGTTTCCGCTCGACCTGGACGACCGAGAACAAACACATCTAAAAATGCAAATAGCAGAATGTTTTATAGGCAACACGTGGCCTGTGAGGCCGAGCTGAGGGCACATATTCCCCCTTTAACTGTTTACCAAAGGAGGCGGAGGAGTCAAATGGAAGCAGACACTGCCCCCTGGCGGCCGGTTCGCGGAAAGGCAGATGTTTGTGTACAGGGAGCATGACGGTGCACGTTCAAAAAAAAAAAAAAAAAATATGTTCAGCAGTGTTTGTTGATGCTGTAGTCTGGTGCTTCTGCAGCGTCAGCGCCAAAACACGGTGTCACTTTACAGGCAACTCAATCCCCGCGCGATGATTCAGTCGCTTCTCTTTTTATTTGTGTTTCAAGCAACAGAGACTCTGAGACAATGAGACGAGGGAACGCCTCTTAATCATGAGCCCTCATCTCACGATTCACCTTTTCCTCTGCAGAATTACAGATTAATACTGGAGGAAATGCATCTAAAACACCTCTATTGATGAGTTAAAACTATTAAGAGGTGCACTGTCACAAATAAGATTCAGTAGAAATAATATACTGGAAAAACGAACGCTCTGTTAATTCTTATTATAATTTTGGTTGTATATTTTACCTGTTAATCCATTAGTTAAAGGACTTTAAAGAAGATTATTGTTAAGAAAGGAAAAGGAAATCTCTGGTTGTGGTGAAACAAAAAAAGCAAACAGGTCATCCAGGTCACGGTACGTCTAGACAACACTTCAAATCTGTCTCCAGAAAGTTAAGTTTCTGACCGTAGATGGGTTGTTAAGAGAACCACTAATTGTGAGAAAATAGCACAGCACCCAGATTAATGTGGAGAAATCCCTGTAATTGCAGGTGAGCATCTGGTTGTTAGTTACAGGAGTCCCTGAATCAGACGTCTGAAGCAAAGGACATTCTAATAAAAGGACATAGGAGTCCAAAGATTGCGCAACTTTAAAGTGCAACATAGTGCAAGACTAAGAGGCAATCTACTCCTCAATTAGAACTTCTTTTTTTTTTAGTTGCTTTTATTTTAGATTTAGTTTGGCATAAATGTGTTTGAAAGCTGGAGGAGGAGGAGGAGAAGAGCTATTTTCTTCCCTCTGTGGGTCTGATTTCCCCCCAGAGAATGAGACACGAGTGGAGGTAAGTACAGAAGTTGTAGAAAAGGAATTCAGGGAGTGGCAACAACGTGAGGAGGAGCAACACGTGCAACACAAGCAACGAGCTAATATGACCATTTTAAGAGAGCGCACCTATCTATCCGTGTATCTGTCTGCGATGACATTAGTAGCAGCGGGAGCGGAGGTGTGGTGTTGGTATAAATGTCTGCAGAGCGGCTGCGCTGCTGTGTCAGTCTGGGTTTAATGTTTCTCTGCAGGCGGACGTCGGCCTAGTGCTGCTGCTGCAGCGCAGTAAAAACCGGCTTTGGCTCAGAAAGCCTCAGTCTGACAGGCTGACTCAGCACACGGTGACTGAACAAACAACCTCTGCTGCTGCAAAACAATGGGATGGATCGAAGGGGACGGATGGATGAACGGATGGATGGATGGATGGATGGATCGACCCAGCGGCACCAGGAGAGGAGTTAGTGCCAAACAGGCATGTTTTTAATGGAAAGGAGAACATGTTTCACAGTGTATCTGATGTGTGAGCTGTAAAAAAAAAAAAAAAAAAAAAAGGATGCAGTTGATACTGTGTGGATCAGCCACAACATTAAAACCACTAACAGGAGTGAAGTGAATAATATTTCAACCATCTTGTTCCAATTTAAAGTTCTGCTGGGAAACGTTTGGACCTGATATTCACTCATGTGGATGTTACTGTTACTCAGACATGTAGCCCCCACCTAGACCAGACCAGACCAAACCAGACCAGACCCCCCCCCCCCCCCCCCCCAACCCCAAGGCAATGAAGTGTTTCCCACACAATGTCAATACCGTTGCAGCCCCTGTTGCATTTTCTTTAGTATTTGTTGAGCTGAGTGTCAGGAAAGGAGGGAGCTTTTCCTTATTTTCAACACTACCTGGATCACAGAACTACACTTCCCAGAGTGCACCAGGGAGGCAAAGCAGCTGCTCATTTCCTGATCAGTCACTGTCTCTGCTTTGAAACACCTGAGAGAGAATGAAGCGAACTTCAGATAGTAGAAGCTCCAAGCTCCCTCATGGGTTCAGTCCACTGGTCGGTGAAATATTTTATTTACTTTGTTGTTATTTGAAGCGCTGCGTTCAAGTTCATGTTTACATGTGGAAGCATTGACTTCATTGTGAGTTTGCACAAATTAAAAGTATAAACACAAAAGAATAATACAAAGTTAAAAATGTTAAAACTCTATGAAAAATGTGAAAAATTCATGAAATTTAATGTTAAATGTGGGCTGATCTTTAAGCTCGTGGATCAGCTGTTTTTTCTTTAGATTCTTTTTTTATTCAGTTTAAGCGGTTAAGTCGTTTAAAAAGTGAATTAAAACATTGGCATTAAATTTAAAATTCAATTAAAACGTTAAAAACTTTTGTTTCTCTGTCTTTAAGGGTTTACCACCTAAGTTACTATACTGACCAAACGACTGACGAAGAACAAAAGCTAGACTAAAAAATGATTAAAAAATTGGATAAAAGTTGATTGAGTTGCTGATATTTGTTGCTAAATACAATATCCGCGTTATTACAGTGATGTAAAGATGAACTGGTAAAAACAAAACACTTCCTTGATGGCAGCAGCCAAAACCAAAAACAGCTTAGGAACAACTCAAAAAACAAAACAAAAAAAAACATGATGAACAGGACCGAATCAGAAGCAGCTTTACTGGCCGGGTATGTGTCCCTCCAGTTATTTTGCTCATTGGTACAAGAAAAAAAACACTTAAATAAACATAAAAATAAAAGCGTAAGAAAGAAGATGCATACAATGAACTTGAACAGTAGTGTGGTAAGTCCACTGTCATCTCGACAGTCGAAACTGAAGATTTTCATTTGGGATCTATTGAATTTCTAGTGTATTTCATGCTGTTGGGCTTTACCTGCACCTGTGCCTCTTATCTGAGGTCCTGAACATTTACCTACTACATTTTAATGGAGTTTAAACCCCTCAACTTGCCACAGATGGATAAAGAGTAACTATCACAAAGTCAAACAACAGTGTAAAAACCCATCATACAACAAGTGTCCAGCATCTTTATGTGACACAAGAACTAAGAAGCGACTGAAATCTTGTGACTCTGACTTCTCATCTGACCTCATGTGGGAATGTGTCTGAAAACCGACATGACCATGAAGAACAAATTCCTTCTCGTCTGATTACCTGTAAGTGATTTACTAGCCCCTCTAGACGCCGAGTCCAGATCCGAGATGTGACCCGTAGTGAAATGGATTTAACAGGAGATAAAATAGCCTCACATTCATCTATTTTTTTTTTATTTTTTTTTACGGGGGAAACAAATTATCTGCTGGTATGTTGTTTTTCTTGACCGACCCCGCTGACTGACTGGGAGACAGAGACGGAGCTCTTGGGTGATTTGTGAGAACGTGGCGTTCTTGGAAAGGCTGAGACGCCCGACCACGTGGAGTCGCTAATTGAGAGGGGAAATGAGGGGAAGCTAGTGACCGGGACACCGGGACAAAACCCACAGCCAGGTTTTACATCTCTAGATCTGACTTGATTGCATTTTTAAAACCTTATACACAAACAACCTGATTACATGCGGCAAATTGATTTAAAAAAAATGGCATCGCAACTTTGTTTTCATCATCAGAATTACCAGGAAAATCCCCCCTAAGTTTAATTAGCGGATTTGTTTTCAATCTAATTAACGTGAATAACAGCCGTGGAGAGTCAAGGGTCATTTTGAGGTATTTAAGGTAATTACTATTTTATTTATTTTTATTTTCCACTGCATTTCACATTCCAGACAAAAAACAGATGATAGATTATATATATATATATATATTTCTTCACCCTTTTCAATCATGCTAAATAGAAACTCCAAATTAACTGTTTGTACAGATGCTAAAAAATTGTATTTAAGATTTCTATATTTTTCCAAAATGTTTAGAATTCTTCCATAAGACTGACCAGAGATAAGTTATTAAATATAAGTGACAATAAAACTTATGTAAAACTACTGTAAACTGATGCTGCACCACGAAATCATTACAAATCAACTGACTGAACAGTTGGCAGTAAGATGTCAACGCATGGCCATTGAGACCAGAGCTTTTATTTGGTCTGTGTTTTTAAGTTCTCCACGGTATTTGGGATCAGTAGAACCTAAAATATATAAAATCTAAACATCATCTTTGAACAGGAAGTAGTAATTTTTGAAAAACAAAACAAAAACAATGTCCTCATATGTGGACACTGGGATTATTTCATTATTTATATTATACTAAAATCACCCAATGTGACAAAATATAAAACTGTTTATTTTAATATCTGGCTGAGCAAAGACAGAACAATGAAGTCCCAACGTCCTCAGACGAGTACTTGCTAATTAGCGACGATGTAGCATATTGAGATTGATTAATTTGTGCGTCGTATGTAACTAGAAACGTTAATAAATAAGTAAAATGTCATCTGTAGAATGACTTCGCCATCACGTTTGTACACCGACTAGTGTATTGACCCTTTAGTACCACTAGATGGCAGAATAAAGCGTCCACTGATGAGGACAACGGGTTTAAATGAAGCTGAAAAAGCTGTGATGAAACCTAAAATGTAACGTCCCCGTATGAGGACGCAGGGTCTCAGGAGATTAAAACAAAAAAGCAGCAAATAATGAATAAATTCTTAATATAATCTTTTTAGATCTGATTATTTGATTACCTTTTTCAGATCCAGATCACGCGATGATGTTTAAAATAAATAAATAAATGAATTAAGGTTGTAGGATTTCTGCAGCTTACACAATGACAACCAAAGAAATTGAGTTAAATGGTTTTCACATGACGAATGATGATGATAATAATACTAAAAATGCTGATGACGATCAGAATCAAAATCAAAATCAAAATCAGAATAAACTTTGTTTACCCACAAAGGGAAATTAGGAGGGCAAAGAGTGGTACATAATATTAAATAGCAAAGAGCGAATGATGATGATGGGAACTCTCAGCTGGAAACTAACGTCCCCGAACAGGAGTGACACTGTGCCACATGCCTACGAGCTTCAATCTAATTTTCCGCAAATGAACAATAATTGTGAGTAATTAAAGGCAGAGTAGAAGCTATTAGTCGCGTCTCCAAATGCAGATGAGACACACGCATGGGGCAGATTTGCTTTTCACCAGAATATTCTACATGGAGTTCCGTCATGTGGTTAGCACATGAGGCGGGGGCAGAGTTTTGAATGCACTGTAATCACATTGATATCAGCTAAAGACCTCTCAGTTAGTTTAAAATCACTTTTTAATCTTTGGACTAGACTTGATCTCTTAGCCCTAGAACATTAAAGTTATAATTAGTAACGCCATCACTAATGTCGGGTATATTTCAACCCATATAATATATCCAATAAAATATACGTCATCAAAATATAATGAAGTACAATCAATACAATGGTAAACTGAAGTACTTTTATTGTAAACTTATGGGGGCCCATATTAACAAGTCATTAAATTTGTGAAAATCTTTGGTGGATTAGACATTTTTATATACATTTTTTAAAATTGTGCCCTTGTAAACTAAACTTGTAAAGGGAAAACACAGCATCACTGACAATTTTGATTGGTTAAAAATGATGAGCTGTCTATAAAATGTTTTTTTAACCAAATGAATTCCCTTGGAAATTACCACTAAATGATACTGATTCATAAGCATTACACTAAATAAGAATTACATGGAATTCTGAGCTAGCTCTAGTATCAAAGAATAAATATGCGTAGCTAGCGATTGCTTGTGATAAGAATTGAACAGTGTGAATCATTTTGTGTAGGTGTAGTTAAATAGTCCACATCACAAAGGAAGGGAGGTATTTTGGCACCAAAAACTGTACGAAGCAGAGGTTTACTTTACACAACAGGCAATGAACTCACAACCACAGGTTATACACAAGGCTGGGATTCTTAACCTCCTGAGACCCTGTGTCCCCACATGGGGAGATTATATTTTTCGGTATGTGGCAGCTTCTTATTCTGCTTAATTGAGGACAGAAGTTTGATCAGAGGACAGATGTCTTCGCTTTAGTCTGCCATCTAGTGGTAGCAAAGGGGAAATACAGTAATCAGTGTAGAAACATGACAATGTTTCTACTAACAAAAGTGCTAAAAACATCATATTCTACGGTTGAAACTTGTTTATTTATGCTTAATTCAGTTTCTAGTTTAATATGAAGCACAAATTTTACAATTTCTATCAATAGTTACGAGCTACAATGTCGCCAATTAGCAAGTGCTCGTTTGAGGTCATTGTTTGCAATTCTGTTTTTGCACATGCCAATAGTTTTATAATTTGTTACACACTGGTGACTTTATTGTATTAAACAGTGGAATAACACGTATAATCTAAATACCAAACAAAAGCTCAGGTCTCGGGAGGTTAAAGGTGAAGTCTAGACCAGTAAATCAGTTAGCTAAAATGGACACCAACAATAACAAAAATAACAAAAACTAACTGGTTTGGGTTTAAATCATCTGACACAGACACAAGAGAAATAACTCCAAGATACAGATGAACAATCTTAATTAAAAGCTATCTTACATGATTGTGTTGTATTGCATTGTAAGCCTGGGCATCTTCTTCTTCTTACGAGCAATAAACTCCATCCACAGCCTGGCTACCATTTTATTATTGGTAACCTCCATTATGAAGCAGACAACTCTTCCCTAAACACACTCCTACTCCTACTATTCCCTCATTATGAGGTTTTGAAACACATAAACTCCAAATGAAATGGTCTGATGCAACATGAGCATCAAGTCTTATCCTCTTACCACCAACATGAGGTTACTCAGTCTGAAATGGTTGGGAGACACAGCTTCAATTAGCCGAGACAATCAACAAACCTCAACTATGAACATTATTTTGCAGGTATTTTATTTATCTTGAGGAAACGCCCCAGTTTCAAAATCACAGCAATTAACTGGAACCACATTTGTTCACGTTACTTCTGAACAGAATCCTTCCAGCCTCTGGTTCTGTTCTGTAACAGTTGGCTAAGCTAAAGGCCAGTATACATTTTAAATTATTAGATAAATAATTCAATATTCAACATAATTATACAATAAGCGTTCACAGGGCAACAACGTGAATGATCATATTGTGCTCGATAGGTTTTCATGTCCGTGACGAATGAAATTACACTGTCTTCACGAAGATGTAATTCATGAGTGGAATGCTAATCAGAAATGTGCTGTATCCCTCTCACAACACCCATAGTATTTGTATCTCAACATCCAACAGACAGACATTCGCAAACAAATCAAATCAAGAAACATTAGCGTGCAGCTTGGTTAACATATTTCAAATTAAAGGCGACATCTGGCTAGAGCAGTTATTACCAATGACAAAATACAAACATGTCAAAAACGCCAGCATGTGTAGCCTCAAAGGGCAGAGGAAGAGCAACAGTAGTGATAGTGTTGACGATTAAACTAGCAGTGATGGACGAGTTTAAGATACCGACAATGTGATTACATTATCCCATTTTAAAGCTGGCCTGAAGATGATTGGTCCAAATCAGACCAAATCCAAATCTCAATTTAAAGCCATCCACAAAAAGAAGAAAAAATCCCTGGTTAAAAATAAATTGTGTATTTTTAGCGTGAAAGCGTCACTGTTAGATGCAATGGTGTCATCAGCAAAGAAACACGTTTTTTTGGAGTCAAAATAGTAAAAAGACAGCAGTTTGCGTTCACATTAGAAGCTCTATTAGGTTGTACTATGGCACAGCACTGCTGTTAGCTAAGTACTAGTGGTTCATTTTAATGGCCTTCAGACTGACTTCACGTTGAGCTGGCTTAAAATTTTTTGATATCAAGTCGTCATATGCCGCGTTTCCATTCCCCCTAGAAATATTGGAATAAAAAAATGGTAATGGAAACCCTTATATTTCGAAAAACCTCTCAAATATGTCTATGGTATATCATGAGGTGGTTTTTCAGACGAATCAATATAAAAGTGTATCAGAGAAGTGCAATTGAAACTCTTTTTTTTGCATTTCCCCATCACCAGCATCACCGTAGATGGCGTAGGAGGTCATGTGACCAGTCTATTTGAAGTCCATTTTCTCAAAGTGACGAGAATTTAACATAATTATGGGATATCGCGAGACGAGACTTTACGAGACTTACAGCTCATTTGCAAAAGACCTTTCAATGGAAACACGTACAAATCAAAATTTCAGAAACATCGCATTTATTTCGCATTTATGAAATGCAGCTATAGATTTTGACTGTTTGCTGATTAATTTACGCAAGTGAATTAAAATCAGTGTGAGTCCAGTGTAGCGTATGGATCGCTTACAGTCTCATCCATGCACATTCCTAGTGAATCATCCAGAACGAAAAATTTGCAAGTTAACACGGTATAAAGTCAGAGGAATCTGTCCGCATGCTAACTTTGTTTGTGTGTATGTGTACCGTTAACGCCATTGAGCCATGTGAGCCGGTCTCACCCGGTTTTCATTTCACACCGCGTTGCACGAAACTTAACGCCCATCGGGTCGAGTTTCTCTCGGAGCTGAAACGAATTCGAACTTGCACAGATTTTCACGGGAATGACTCCTTTAGCACTGCTTCAAAACTACTTCAAAGTTTTTTGTTGTTTTCTTGTTCATGTTTCTGAAGTCAGACTCATGTACTGTAGAATCACATCTAATAATCAATTTTCAACACAAATAGCAAACATTTGTGTTTTTTATTTACTTTCAAGCATCTACCCTTTACCTCATTCATTCTACTACACAACCAAAAAAAGCTGTAGCTGTTAACTAACTATAGAATAGAATTAAATGAGAATTAACAAATTAAATTACTCAATATGCATGCTTGGTTTGTAGCTTAAAAACAAACAAACAAAAACATATCAGGATGTGGTTACTTATTGGTCACATGAAGTCACGTATGTACTGTAATAATCACCCGTGTCCTCATTCTGTATTTTTCTGTCAAGTTTTCAGGTTTTGAGTTGTAATCTGAGCTTCGTGCAGGTTTCTAAAATAACTACTGTTACGGTGGAGATCAATAAATAAATAATAACTTAATAACATGCATGCTTGCAGTGAAAGAGAAGGAGAGACTTCACAGCCTGTTCCTAAATATGTACCGTCTCCTAGGGCTGGGATTTATCACCAAAAATGTATATCACGGTATTTTTCAAAATTCTGATAATTCCACACTAGTAGTTTCCAAACAGGTTTGTATAGGCATCAATAGGATTTTATTGATAATATGCATATAATTGCAGAATAATGCTTAATTTCTCATATTAAAAAAGATTTGAACGCCCTGTCTGAACGAATGCTTGATGAAGCAGTTCAGTTTTTTTGCACTACAGTGTAATGAATTCCAGTTTGAAAGTGTTGAATCGCATTTACGCCGGAAGAACAATGGGAATCTGAGCCCTTCTCTGCCTCTATTTTCTGCTGCTTACCTTAGCTTTGCATCACGTGTTTGTTCCATCAAAAACATATTTAATACGACGTTCAGCCTCACTTGATTTGATAATCAACTGGACATACAGTAGAGTAAATTAAAACAATGTGATCCTCTGGGCGACATGGTATTACGCAGACAACATGTCACGTTTTTAAACACATTTCTAAGAAGATGGTGGGAAGGGCACACTGTGACTGAAACCTGATGAAAATATTTTCCCTGAAACGAAAATAATTCTGAATAGTATCAGCTGAGAAGTCAGGAAGTCACCGTATTGGAGGCACTCTGCAAGGTAAAAAAAAAAAAAAAGCACAGGGACTTAAGTAGATCGTGGAAAATGGTGAATTATTGGTGTATTTTTGTCTGGACCAACTGGGCAGGCTGTGAAAACATTTGAAATTTTGTAGATGCTGGTTTAGCTTCACTAACCACAAGAGCCTCTTTTAGTCTGATTTTGGCGTTATCCTCTCTGATTTATAATAACCTTGGGCAGTCTATAAAATTTTCACAGGTTTTCACAGTCTGCCCAATTCATACAGCCGAAAAACACAACAATAATTCACCATTTTCCACGATTTACTTCAGTCCATGCACTTTGTTTACGTTGCCAAGTGCCTCCAACATGGCGACTTCCAGACTGACTTCCAGACAGACTTCCAGCCATAAAAACCCTCTATACAATTACGTCACTTCACTGCTACCTCTGCAATAATCTCTTGCCACTTTATACGACAAATAAACTTCTTAAATCTTTGATTTTAGGAACTTTTCAACATTTAGCATATTTAGCAAAGGTGTTAATTCAGATATAGTTCACAGGACAAGGACCAATACATGGATGTTTCATTTCCCCTTAAATTCTGCCTAAGTTGTTTTTCCCTTTCTTAAGTGACTACTGATAAAACTTATTATGAGATTAAAGATTATTATGAATACAAAATGAACTAAAGTGGATGAGAAAAAAGAACACAGCAGAACAGTTTCTGGTAAATATTTCTTCTTCTTCTTCTCACAAACCAGAAATTGATTTTAGGTTTGGATGATGGTTTTTGAACCTGAGCCAAAACTAAATGCTGTGTCACTTCGGCTGCTTATAGCCAGGAGGCAAAGGGATATAAAAATAAAAAAAATAAAAAAAACCCAATGAAATGATCTCATCCGTCTGGATCCATCCCGACGTGAACACAGAAAGAATTTGTACAAAACAGACCCGAGACTTTATCACTTAATTAGTTTAAATGATCGGAGATTTGACGCATAATGCGATAAAATGTAATTAGTCCTTCAGAAATTTGAATAATTGCTCGTCTTCTTTGGCCTGATTGAATTGCTGCATAACTAGAACATAACTGTGTTCCAGTGTGCCTAAAAATATCAATCCTGATATGTGATATTGTTATTTTTGGCCTGCACAATGACACACCCAGCTCATCCAAATATCACAACAGTCCTCCATCTGTGCAGTTTTTTTTTAGTTATTGGACAAGTGCAGAAAAACACATAATTTGAACAACATAAGCTACCTGATACCTGCACTGCCTGTTACACAGTAACGCTGCTTTGCATTTCTGCTGCATTGATTGTATTGAGTGCTTGTTCCAACATGGCTAATGCACCGTTAGATTCCCTCTCAGGTCCAAACGTCACTCGGCTCCAACGATAAACACAAAAGCACAGAGAGAAGGAGCAGATATCAGGCAGATAAAACTCCAAAATAGATTTTTTAATATAACCTGACGCTAACAGAAGAGATGTGTGCAAAAAAAAAAATGTAAAGGGAGGCATCATCCAGCTAAATATATGGTCACATTAGTAACCTCCTCCTCTGGGGCTTTGGACAGGGGCCATGTCTTAATAGCCCATAAAAAGCTATGAACCTGTGTCTTCTGCTGATGTGATCCCTTTTTTCTCTTGACTCCAGGACAAGCAGCACCAAGGAAGCTCTTAATGGGAATAATTAACCATAAAACAATGCAACACTGATGTATGCCGCATTTCTGTGGTTTTATTTCCCCTGAACGTCTTTTAGCTGTGAACGAGAGCTAGAAATCATTCATAAATGTGTATCTAGAATGTCATGTCATGGTGGAAAACACCTGTAACAATTTGAAATCTAAAGCGGTGTACACATCATCAATCAGGCTCCATTTGTAAACCACTTTTCATACAAAAAGTAGCAGTTCTGTATACAATAACCTCCAACACAGACACACAACCACACATGCACAGACAGACACTTAAAATTTCATTATGCAGAATAAATAATAAATGTAATAATAAAAATCAAATGCTAACCACTACGATCTAAGAGCATAAAATGAGAAAATAAATCAATAAATCAAATAAAACTTAAGGTCATAGAAAAACAACATAAAGTGCTAACCACTAAAAAATATTTTTAAAAATAAAAATAATAGTAAATAAATAGATAAATACTTAAGGTAATTAAGAAAACACCATATCAAATGCTAACCACTAAAATGTAAAAGAGATTTAAAAAATAATAGCAACTAAATAAATAAAATAAATAAGCTAAAGCTAAACTACAAAGGTAAGTCTTGAGCAAGGAAGTAATTTGGATTTAACTATGGGGCGTGTTTCAACCAGTGCACAATGTATCCAGTAATAATGTGTTAACTACGTTGTTGTTACTCTGATCTTTGCAGGATCATAATCAGGTCCCAACGGAGAGACTCCAGATCAACTTCAAAAAAATCAAAAAGCCATGAAAATACGTTAAATACTTACGTGATAACGTTCTTTAGCTTAGAAAATAGGGATGTAACGATGCATCATGAGACAGTTAAAAATCGATACAAATGTGTAAAATAAATTGCAATGCCCTTTGTACACAGCAGAGGGCATAATCTAGTTTTGTCCACTTGATTGATGTCGTATGGGCGAAGATAATGCTGATCTTCCTAAGTAAATCCCAAACTAGGAACACAGACAAGCCTTAGTTTGTTTATCTGAAGAGTTTTTGTTTATTTGTATTATTCATTCAGCTATTTTGATGTGGAATTAGTTTTAACCTAAAGACCCAAGCTTTTATTTGGTATGCATCTTTAATTTCTTCGAGGTATTTGGGATTGGTAGGATTTAATCTATAAAAACTAAGCATCATCTTTGAAGAGGAAGTAGTAGTTTTTGAAAAAAAGCAACATCCTCATATGTGGACACTGGGATTATTTCATTATTTACATTGTAAAGAAGTCACCAATGTGTGACAAAATATAAAACAGTTCATTTTAATACCTGAACATGGCTCTACAAGGGCAGAATCACAAACAATTAAGTCCCAACATCCTCAAACGAGGACTTGCTAATTAGCAAAAATTGCTAATTTGTTAAATGTACATGTCATATCAAACTAGAAAAGTTAATAAACAGAAATAAATAACTTTTAACCTTTGTGTCCACTAGATGGCAGACTAAAGCGTCCACTAATGTGGACAATGGGTTTAAATGAAGCAAAATAAGCTGCGATAAAATCTGAAACTTAACGTCCCCATATGAGGACGCAGGGTCTCAGAAGGTTAGACATGCATTTTTTGTTAAGATAAAATATAATTTCTTTTAATATGCGTTATATTGAACAGTTTACGCTACCTTAAAGTTTTTTAAATATGCATTTATTGCATAGTTTCTGTTTTGAAGTCACATCCTACCTCAGAAATGTGTTTTATGTCTGAGAAATAATTAAAGGAATCTATTTCAGTTGTAATTTGTCTGGAAATCATATCGAATCGTTATTATTAGAAAATATATGAAATTTCCGAAGCCAAAAGTAAAATCTGTAAGTTGACTGAAATAAGAGAGCAGCCGTCTTTTAAAAACTGGCTATAAAACTTACAACAAGGTAACATTTAGAAATCAGAGCAGAAATCCTCGTCATCCATTATTTCCCTGTCACTCAACCGGTTAATTAATTAATGAATTGACTCTGTCCTTTGAAGCAAAAAGTGAACTGCACAACAATACAATTAGTTTTAATTTTACAACCTCAGCTTTCCGCTCGGGTCGATTCTTTCTTCTACATTAGCATCTATAATTAATGACACAATGGGTTTCGCGTCCTTCAGTTCTTTTCACCATTTGAGCACAAACCTACAGCTTCTATTTGTCTTTTTTTTTGGTGTGTGTGTGTACGTGTGTGTGTTACTACAGACCGGACGCCTCACATTAAACTCTGACACTGAAACATGACATTGAAAAAACGAGTGCTGTTAATAAAAGTCGCTGCTTGTTTGCTTCTTGTGACCTCAAAACCAAAAATTTCCCAGCGTGTCAGGCCATCATGACACACTGTGGCTGAACTCTAACGCGCCGCACAACGAAGTGGGTTTTAAACAAACAGTGACAAATTAAATTAGGGCTCCACGTCAAGAAACTGTCCTGTACTGGACACTGAAGCTGACATTGTGCTCGTCCTTGTCAGATTAGGCCAATCAATGACCAAAACTGAAAAGAAGAAGAAGAAGAAGAAGAAGAAGAGGAAGAGGAGGAGGAGGAGGAGTGGAAGGAGAACTGAGGGATGTGTCTGTGTTTGTTGAGGGGGGGTTGGGAGCAGCTCCTCCCATAATTAAGTTAGCGTGCTGCGCTGGAGGTCCATGTTTACGGGGCAGACGAGGGAGTTTCCTTCACTCCGTGGACGGCTCTGAGACGGCAGCATCGAGCTCCCTGCATCTGCATCTCATCCCCTCTCTCTGGTTATTTCTGCAAATCATCCCTTCGCTGCGCACACGGGCAACTCAAGGACGAGGAGGAGAGAGGAGGAGGGGGGGGACGAAGGAGAAAGAGGAGAAAGAGGAGAAGCAGCAGCAGCAGCAGCAGCACCTGCCTAACCCTCCACCTCCGTCCCGTTCATCTCTGCTGTTGCAGCCGCCGCCGCCACCACCGCATCATCATGTGCGACTGTTTCCATCTGGCTTTCCCCAACTGGCACGCTGCCTCGTCAGCGACGGGTGGGCACCACTCTCTTTACTCTATCATCTGTTTTTTTTTTTACCTCTACGTGACTTTTGTCTGAGCAATTCACCGATTCGGCAGCAGGGTTCAGTAGTGCAGTAGTGCAGTAGTGTGTGTCTATGAGGGATTGTGTCTGAGAACGAACAGCAGAGAGTGTGAGAGAGGCGGCCGGTGCTGATGCTGATGAGTTGCGTTGCTGACCTGCAGTGAGAGCTGGGTGTGTCTGCAGAGTGTTTGAAGATGTCATCATCGAGGATGTCGGGAAGCCTTCCCCCTTCCTCGCAGCTGTGTGTGTGTTTGGAGCCAGGGCTGAAAAACAGGGAAAACAGACACTTCGGTTACTGACGCAGTTCAGCAAAGATGAAATCAGAAAATTGCAAAAAAAATAAAAAATAAATAGTTGCGAGAGATTAACTTCTTGAGCGTAGAGATAAAAATTAACAAATAAATTAACAAACAATCCTACTCAACTATAGGATCCCTACAGTGGCATAAAAAAAGAAAAAAAAGACAAATTTAAACTTTAAAGCTCCAGGTTTTATCCGTCTATAACGTTTCATTAGTTTTCCTGCAGCAACCAAAAAGATCAAACATTTCTTTTTAACTTAATTTAGATTTTTTTTTCAAGGCTTAAATAAACCAGACGGAGATGAGGTTGGTGCAAAGCGGACTCTTACAAATGCTTAATGTGATTCCAAATTCGATCACATATCTGGAGGCAAACCAAATTTAGGCGCTGCAGTCAGTTAGGTAAGAAATGATGCCTCTAATCTTCAAATTATGCTGGAGAAAGAAAAAAAAGAAAAACAGATGTGTTGCTTCTTATCGGGATAAAAGTATGAACTGCAAATAAAAGTGATGTTATTAAATAAACTGATTCTTAAAATCAAACGTATGTACCGTAGTTAAAGGAAAGTTTATATCCATACTCTTCAAATTTATGATGATGAGAGTATGAAATGCAGGGATTTAACTTTCTTCTGAAGGGGACTTTTAAATAATTTTGCAGGTATGATCGATTCTGTCTTTAAATACAGGTTTTCTGGTGCATCAGCAGTCAATTCAGAGTTGTAAAAAGTACGATCAGTCTTCTTTGTGGTGGGCGTCCTTTAAATAATGACGATAATAAAATGAGCTATAATGAGTCATTAACATGACAGATGACACAGTGGGGTTCAGGAGACTAGGCATAAAGACGTGTTTGGGATTAATGGATACAGCAGCGCGATAAAGACCACATTACATCATTTGTTAAGGTTTGACGCTGGATGTAAAAATAAGCCTGAGTCGCTTCTATTTCCTACGACTCTCCTCCCTTAACTCAGCTGTCGCCTTTAATTAAACCCGAGCCCTGAGAGGCTTCAGGAGATGTGCTCAAGGTCAGAGAGAGAGAGGGAATGAAAGAGAGATGGAAACTAGGAAGAGGTCCAGACAGGTGGCTGATTTGCTCAACAGTGGAGCCTTGTAGCAGATCCATTACAGACCATCAGCCTCAGTCGGACAAATCCTCCCCTGGAATCAATCTTTACTTCCTTTCAATAGTTTATACGTGTGGCTGCTGCCACTGCTGAGTCGATCTGTGCTTTAGTTTCTAGCTGGGAGTCATTCACTTCTTCATTATTTCAATAACTGGTGGTCTGTTGTTTTATTTTGTGTATTAATTCATATTTGATCAGCATGATTAGCCACACAGGCCTGGAGTCTGTGGAGAGAAGTTGATTTCTAAGTTAGATTTTCTTATAAACACTTGAAAAAGTCTTTCTCCCCGTTGTTTTACACATTCTAACATCATAACATTCATCAAACTCCATTCTGTAGCTAAAGTGCAGCAGAACGGGTGCATGATAGTAGAGACATGATTTTTTTCCTCATTCAGATTTTTTTTTTAAAAGATTTTTTGCAAAATATTTTTATTGGCCAAAGAATGACGCAGTACAGACAAAAACAGACAGACAACAAGATGAAGCATCTCATTCAGACTTACTTTTAGACCATTTATAGGACATTTACAAACTATAAATTGCAAGGAATCTACTTTAAAAATGAATAAAATCCAAAGATATAATTATATTACAGTATGAACTTTCTGTCTTGTTCTGCAGCTATAAAATCTAAACTCCTATAAAATTTCAATAACTTTCATTTATCACCGAGAACTTCACTCTCACGAACATCAAACTCAAACGCGCCTGTTGAAATCTGAGTTTCTCGGTGCTCAAAACAAACACTGAGCAGTGGTGTGGTTTCTAATTTATTTATTTATCCAGCGCCGTGCCTCGCCTCAGTGTTTCTGTGTGTTTATCTGCACGTCGTGGGAACTCGGCCTGATTAAGATGCCCGAGCTGTGATGAAACTCGCTGTAAGTTTTGCAACAGATTAATAGATTGAAAGCATGCGCCTTTGCAGTCTCATGTTCATATAATCCATGCAGAAAATCTAATTGAGTTTGCCCCCCCCTCCTCTTTTGCTTCACTCAAATCTCATTATGAATTGGATCCAAGCAAACTGTCCTCCAGTGAAAGGAGCTTGTGTCTATCTGTTGCACAAACACACACGCACAAAAAAAGAGCAGAATCCGAGTCTAAGAGCACAAATAACGAGCTGTATTACATTATATTAGTTTAGCGGAGAGAGGGTGGGGGTGGGGGGGGCTTCAGGTGCTTCTAAACAGGAAACACAAACTGGAGGTCATTATGTAAGAGATGAGCTGAGGACAATCAACTAATGCACGGGCAGAATTTATTTTTATAGAATTGCAGTTTTTTATTTTATGGTACAGTTTGTTGGCGTCTGAGACCAAGTGCCACCAGACGAGCTACACCCAAATCCATGAATCATGCACCAAAAGACTCCAGCTTCATACACGTGCAGTGAAATTGCAATCAAAGCCAAATCAGAGCATTTGGCTGCAGCTCTTTGACTTTTTACTATCTATGATAACTTGTGATAACAGTAACATATTTTATTCTGACATTTTTTTATTCATAAGAGAGAGTTGCTATCAGGGCCTCTGCATCGCCCACATGACAAATATTTGAGAAAGGAGTTTCCACGTGGAGCTTGGCCATAGTCGGGGCAGGAATACTGGACATACGCCCACATGAAGTGGTGAATAATATGAGGAATACATCATGCAGCCGTTTCAGTAAAGGGTTTAAATGCACTGCACACACTCAGACGCCACCGTTCACTTCTAAAGGAGACATGGCGCATGACACTTCTCAGCCCCGAGGAACCAGGCGCTCTGCTTAATTCAATGAAACTAAATCTGTTCAGCTTAACTTCCTGAAGACTCCACAGCTAAAGTAGACGAGAATTCTGTAGAAGTCTGATGTGTACCGGGCGTTTCAAAGCAAAAGTTTTATGTGTCTCCACAACTTTTCTTTCACTATTTCATCTCCTCACTATGTCAAACTACTTCACGTTTCCTAGTTTGAAGCCTCTTATCTGAACTTTGACCTGTATGCATTTTATGAACATGCACGCAAGATGATTGACGCTACATTAGATTCTAGCCTTATCTGCATCTTCACGTAGCAATTTTACCATCTTAGCTTAGCCTGTTTGAATGCTAACATTCACTAATTAGCTCTAAACACTAAGTATACCTGAGGCTG
This sequence comes from Mugil cephalus, assembly GCF_022458985.1. Taxonomy (NCBI): domain Eukaryota; kingdom Metazoa; phylum Chordata; class Actinopteri; order Mugiliformes; family Mugilidae; genus Mugil; species Mugil cephalus. The sequence continues at coordinate 20,766,807 of NC_061786.1, read as the reverse complement.
ATGGACATGCCATTAGTTATGTTAATCCTTGGTCATAAACAAAGTTTTTTAAGTTCCACCAGCTGCAAAGTTTTAGAATTTCAATTTGAAAGATCTGACGGGTCAAATCACATCCTTTGGGCCATTGTTATGGTAAAAAAACAGTCAGTTTACCAGAGCAATGTGTAATTAATTATTAGCCTGGAATTATTAGCTTCACACCCACAATGTCACTGGTCTTGCAAATCAGTGTGTTCAGTCTGTAGGCCGAGGGTAGCGGACGTCAACAGACTGACCAGACCGGTGATCCGCAAGGCGTGGAGCTGGGTCCTCTGACGGTGGTTTCAGATAGGGGAATGCTTTGGCACAAAGTGACAATGTGTTCTAGTGTCAGTTGGTTGGATAAATTCCTTCTGTGCAAAAACCCATATTTATGCTAATATTGTGCAATAACTCATGTTCACTACTAGTCAAAGGCTTTAGAACAGCATCAGTACAAGGAACCAAAACTTTAGTTTCCAAGCTCTACCAGAACTACCTCAGGATAAAAACAAGATGGAAAGCTTCAAAACATGGAGTGGACCATGGCCCAGTCTCTAGACTTTAACCCCACGGAGCTGGTTTCTGATGAACTGGACAGGAGAGTGAAAGCAAAGCTCCCTACGCACATTTCTGGGAAGAACTATTTTGGGTTATATATTGATTCCATTATTATTATTTTTAACTTCAATTGTTTATTTGGTCTATGCTTTGGTCTAAACGAGACATTAAACTACATATCTCAATAAAAAACAAAAAAGTAAGAAATATTGGAGTCTTCTAAAACTTTTGACCGGTAGTGTACTTGTACAGATTTCCTTATATATTAATTGAACTCTGGACTCATCATGTGCAATAATTTCCCGCTGTGCAATACCTCATATTCAATGATGCTATAGAGCAACAACTCGGAACACTTGTTCACTTATTATTGTACATATTTTTATATATTTCTATATAATTTTTACATTGATGTGTAGATTCTAATTTCCTACTTATTCTTACATATTCTTATTCCCTACATTTCTCTTTGTTGTGAACATTGGTACACTTACAATGAAACGTTGGATTAAACATTGGTCAGCTCAATCAAATCTGTTTGGGTGGGGCTTTATGTGGTGATGGACAGAAGAGTAAGGGTGATGTAGTCACACATGTCATCTTAGTGCGGTGGAGTTGAATCTGTGAACAACAAAATTAGCCTCCAATTAGTTGATGGACTATCAACAGTTAATGGTTATCGATTCAACAGATTTCTGGTTGAGCCAAAAATAAAGGGGAAATGTAATGGAGTTCCTCCAATGGCCACTAGAGACTGGTTTTAAAAGTGAGTCAATTCCTGGAGACCTCTGTGTTAAAATGCCAGCAGAAATAAAATAGCCTGGTACAAGAAACATTTTTGGAGTCTACAGCTAATTTGTCCATTTATGACAACTATACAGGGAGAATGTGTAGGTAACCCACCTGTTCTGCATAAATAACGACATGGTGCAGGGTGGTCCTTAAAGTTCTCCAGATTTTAATAGGGGTTGTTACTGGCTAGGACTTTACGATGCGATACGTATCACGATACTTGAGTCACGATACAATACATTATTGCGATATTATGATACTGTGATATATATTGCAATATTCTACATAATTCACTGAGAAATTTTAAGTACAGCTTAAAATTTATGTTACATATATGTACATCAGACAACAGTGACAAATTGAGTCAAAAAACAATATTAGTCCAAATTATCCATTTACAATTCATTACGCTTGTAGAGAAAAAGTGGTGGTGGAGGGGCGGAAGTTATTCACAATGTGCCCAAAACATGACTTTTTCTTTTTCTTTTAAAATCAATATTGTATTGGAAGAAAAAATACTGTGATATATTGCAATATGGATCATTTTTCCCACCCCTAAAATCTATTGAAAAACTATTTGTTCATTACTTCTAACTGGACTATGAAAATCAAAAGTACTACATTTGTTTTTGCACAGGCATTAAATCATAGGTAATATCACCATAACTATAACTTTAATGTGAATTTAACAGGTTAAGAAGTTGTTTACAAGTCATAAAAATCGTAATTTAAACTCTTTAAACGTAATAATAACATGTAGGGCAGGTTCAATCAGAGTTAAATGTGAATGTGTGGGAGGGAACATGTGGAGTTAAAGAGTTAAATCTCTAAACCAAAGTGATCGTGAGGACTTTAAGAAAACACTTAACTCAGTTTAGGAGTTACACAACTTCAGACAAGGTATGAGTGCAACCAAAAAGTGTCCCGCCTCCTTTGTCCATCTCAGACTGAACAAACCACTTTAGCCACTTTGGTAGTCACACTCACACAGGAATGCTTAAGGGCAGTTTGGTCAACGTCTTATTAACACATCGGTTTTCTTCCTGGAATTGAAACAAGCAGCAGCAGCAGGTATGTGAGCAGTTCTTACCGCTCTCTGCATGGATGTGCAGAGGGTCTTACCAGTGACATTCTTACAATCTAAGACTTTTATGATTATTGTTTCCCCAAAACATCTAGAATGAGGTGTGTCTTTCTTCTTTTGGTGTCAAAAGAATGCGTTTTATATTTGATTGTCTGTCATAGACAGAAGAGTTGTAATGTCTTAAGAACTGTTTTAAAGTATCAACCTTGAGGAAGAAACACACCCTGACACCGTAGGAAGTTTTTAAGCCGTCTTGATTCGACTGCCTTCTAATGCACTTGCACAGTAAGAGCTCTTCACATGACATACATTACTGTAAGACAGTGGGTGGGGTGAGCTGAGGAAATATATTGTGCTATTGTGTAAATATGTGCAAATGATGCGCGTGCTTCAGCACGTCTAAATAATCAAACCTTTAATTTACGACAGTTTTAAGTGTTTAAGAGAATGCCTAAACGTTAAATTGTGCTTTGCATCATTAATTTGCTTTTAAATAAATTTAGTTTTACACATGCTTACTGTGAAAGGACTCACCGATCCTCTTGATATATATGTTATACAGTGAGATGGGGTGTTTAGTGCTTTGCCAAGTTTGCACTTTAGTCCCACAGTTTATCAGTGACGCATCAGTACAAAAAGATTAATCATGGAAATTATTTAAGTGCAGTTGATCAGTGGCCTCCTCATAAATTAAAGCTTTTATCAATAGAGGCTCTGCAGCCACCAAAAATGTGGAAATGTGTACTGATAAGGACATTACTCTATTTCTAAGTCTTATTAGACACTAATCTGTCTATTAAACGATCTATATCGTTTGCAATCCTCACGCAATGATCTTATCACGATGGCCGGAATAAAAGGGGCACTTTAAAAAGGAATCTAATCAAACGGAGGTTGGGTATCAGAGCAGGTAACAATAATAATAATCCATCCAGATTCACCTGGAGTCAAGACTTTCCCGTTTTGGCAGCGGTGAGAGGCTGAGCTGAGAGGCTGCTGAGTCTAATCTCTGGATCAATACCGTGGATCACTTAACAGACAAAGGAGGCAGGAGGTCTCTGTGGGGAATTATTGCCAGGAAGAACTCTAAATAGTCTTATGATCGGCTCCGGTGTCTCTGAGACAGAAAACAACAGCCAGGACTAAGACTGGGTGGAAGTCTCGGCTTATTCCCCTGAAAACACAAACGTGGATTAACAGCGGGATGTGAATTTGTGTGTTTCGTTCAAACAGAGCGTAGTTTTTATTCAAAATGCATTTAAATATTTACATACTTAATGTTGTTGAGTCAACACCGTATTCTTTTCTGTGAGAGTTTTATGAAAAGTTTCCTGCGACAAATACTTGTAGCTTCTGTAGCAACTTTCTTCAGCTGCTCCGCTCCAGACTAAAATATCCTAATGCAATTTTCCATTTATCTAGTTATCAGCGAGCAACGTATTGAAGAGATAACACAGTTTACTTGCATGTCCAGGACAGATCTTGTTATTGAAGATGTTATTTAGGTTTTTATGTTTTTGTGAACAGGAGCTGGTCGGAGGCTCCGGGGACCAGAGGCAGCTACAGAAGACGACTCAGTGAGTGACTTTTCATCTCATTCCCATCCAAATAAGTCACTGGAGATTTATTTATGAACAATAATCAACTTAAAAGTGTATATCAGCATTTGTTAGAATTAATATTTTAGATGATACTGTTATACTATTGAGTTTATCTATGGGTGGTGCACACCTGACACTCACGTGACATGATGGCAGCACTAGATTGAAATCACCAGTTATTAATTTAAGTTTATTTCATTTATATGGCACCTTAATAACAAAGAGCATTCGCAGCAAAGTGTTTCACATTCAACAAGCCAGATAAAACATGTAAAATACAGATTGACATCAATTTATTGACAAATGAAAAGCCATTAACAGCAGGGTGACCGGATGAAAGCATAAAAACAGGAACACAAATGCAATTGAAAGCCAAGGAATAAATATAGGTCTTAAAGTGCTTCTTAAAAGTCTCGAGGGGTGAGAAGCTCAGAGATATATGAAGAGGCGAGACCATGGGGGGATTTATAAACAAGCTGAAGACTTTTGAAGTGTGTCCTAAAATGAACGGGGAGCCAGTGTAATGATGCGAGAATGGGAGTGATGTGGTTTTGCTTCTTTGACCTTGTTGAATAACCGGGTGGCACCGGGTGGACACGGGAGGTGGTGGTCTGGGTAATACCTGAGTAGAGGGAGTAGTCCAGCCTGGATGGAGGGTGACAGGAGGTGCCTGATTTTAGACATGGTTCTGAGCTAAAGGACCTGACAACGGTATTTACATACCTGTTGACACTTAAATTACTGTGAAACAAGGCACCCAGGTTCTCTGCATATGGTGTGATATAGAGGGTATCAGTAGCAATAGAAAGATGTGAAGAAAGTTCTGAGCCAACCGGTCTTTGATGTCTTCGTAACTGTTTTTTTATTTTTATTTGGGTGATGTCAGTCTGACTTTGAGAAGTGAGGGGGAGGTAGATTTGTGTGTCATCGGCGTAGCAACGGAGGGAGATGTTTTGTCTTTGGATAATTTCTGTTTTAGGTTTAATTAAGAGAATTATTTTTTAGACTGGCCACGGCTGCCAACCTGGAAACACACCACTAATGTGACAATTATTAAACGCCAAATAACCAAACACCCAGTCAGTTCTGCCTTTGGTTGGCAAAGTGTTATCACACTCTTTGTGATCCAGTTTTCTTTGCACCTTTTGTTCAAGCTACCGACACAGCTACACACTTTTGATTGCAGCTGAAGAGGAGGATTTGCTGTTTAGGCTTAAAAAAATAACAATTAAAAGTCCCAGAAATGTTTTTTACCTCATGTTGATCGACCTTGCATCCATGCAGATATGTGATGAACCGTCCCAGTTCACAGAGGGGGAGAGACCACGGCCACAAGGCTCATCGCCCGTCGAGGAGTTTCCTGAAACGGAGAAATACGGCGACAGTGAGGTACATCAAACACACATATGCTACACAATAAACAGGCAGCTAGACAAGCTGTGTGCTTACTTACAATTTAAACACAATCAGGAATCACGCTAATATTCACAGATCAAAACCTAACCTGCTTACAGTATCGGATGCAAGAGCAAAAGAAAAACATCTGATGTGATTAAACAATCTGTGCTGCTCAGGGCATACGTAAATGAAATTAGAAATAATAAGCATGAGTGGATTTAGCTTAACAGAGAGGGATGTATGTCAGAAAATGGTCATTAAACGACTAAAAGTAGGCAGTGAAACTGAAGACGATTGAAGAAGATGTTATTGGAGTGAAGCAGTGAAATTATATAGCATGAAAGCCACTTTGAAACAAACTCTTCAATTCCACAAGCTGCTTAATTAGATATCCTTTAATGCTATTTGATCTTGTTTTTATATAGCGCACTTCTACCTTTTGGTACTCAAAATGCTTTACAGTCACATATGCGGCTACCCATTTTGAACTTATGATCACAGTGTGTAAATACACCTAGAGAAGCGTACATAGCGGTGTTGACACAAACATGACATTAAAGGAAGGTGTGTCGTATCTTTGGCAGCTGCTTTGAAATAAATTCTCACCTACTGGTCCACACCTTAAACTAACTCTTTGATTTATGTTCTGTTGGTTTGTTTCCTTCCTTAACAGCCTTATAGTAACTGCAGAAACAAAACTATTTAATGTTTGCTGGTGTAAAAAGTTCTTAAATTCAACATGTTATATTATTTTGTTAGTATATGTCTACGGTTATTTAACAATCACCATCTGAACATTTGTTTTCTTCTCGATTAACTCAACAAAGATACATTTGATGTTGGACAAATATAAATAATACACAAATTATTATATAATTAAACCTTTTATGGCAAATGAAAAATGTTATATTTAGTATTAAATGTGTTTTTCTTCTTTTTGTTTTAGTGTGAACTAGAGCATGACCCACAACTCAAGAGTGGGAGTGGAAAGAAAACTAAAAAGTCTGGGCTCGGGTCCATGTTTGAAAAGCGCTCGACCCCAAAGATGAGTAAACTAAAGGTGAGACGTTCCCACCTTCTCCTCTCTGTTTGTGTGAATTCCTCCAGGCTGTGGTGCAGCAGAGCACCATACGGATTAAAGTAAAATGACTGTCGCTTTTTTGTTTGGCAGGAGGTTCACAGCCCCGAGTCTGAGGTGATCGTGAAAACAGCCAAAGAGGGATGTGCAGAGGGTCTCGTTTATGGTGGCGGAGGGAAAGATGGAATCTTCATTAAGCAAGTGGTACCGGAGTCACCTGCATCAAAAAGTTTGAAACTGAAAGAAGGTAAGCTGGAAGAGTCAACTATAAGATGTCAGGATGCCTGCAAATGCAAGAAAATAAACTCAATTGGAGAGTTCAGTTTTAAAGTAGAGTGAAAACTAAGAGCTCTAATTAAGTGAAAAAAGGCTTGCACAACATTATAACAAGACATTCCAAGATCACAGGAGTGAAATTTAGGGGCTTGACCAACAAACTTTTAGGAAAGCAACCAACATTTTGTCTTCTCCTGGTCATGTGCTTGCCAGTGAATTTTCTCTGTTGCTCTTTGATTGTCGGTACACTCCACTTGTCTGTAAGACCTTTTAAAATCTTTTATTTTCTCTGCGATTCGTCTCTTAACTTCTTTATAATCTTCTTTTTTTGGTAATGTTACTGGTCAAATCTCCCTTATTTATCTATATATTGATCATTTTTCCATTGATTCTATCCGGTAGGATTAATAAAGTCTGAATCTGAATGTGAAATAAATGAATTCTTCTAATTCAGCGTTGTCCAATCTGGCCGACTAGGTAAATTACAGTTATAAAATTACATAGATGACAGTAACTGCAATTTTTCTATAAAAGTAACTGCAGTTCCCAGTTTGTTCACTATGGGTCACAATGTTTTAGTAACACTGAGACCCAGGACTTAACTGTAGATGACAGCAATGTGACGAAATTGCAAGAAATTCCAGGTAGTTGTATTTATTTATTGGTCATTGTGTTTCTGGTCCGGCCTGCTTGAGATTAAATTGGGCTGTACGTGACCCCAGAACTAAAATCAGTTTAATACCCCTCCTCTAATTCCTTTTCTCCATCTAACTACTCTAAATTCATTGAAGAGTTCCACAATACCTGAAATATTTTCTTCTGTTCATTCAGGTGATCAGCTTCTCAGTGCCACTGTGTATTTTGACAATGTGTCATACGAGGATGCCATTCAAATTCTGGAGCACGCTCAGGCTTACAAAGTAAAGCTCTGCTTGAAACGCAAACCAGACATCGCAGACACTGAAGCCGCCGTCGGATCTGACATCATCCCTGTAACTGTTTTCAAGTTGTCTTCTCAAATTCTTTGTGATGGTCAGTCTTGGTGGTAAAACTGACATTGCATGTTTCTGTTGCTTCGCAGGAGGAAGAGCTCTACGCTCCAGAGATGAGGGAGCAAGGGAAAACCAAGAGTCGTGGAGATGCCCGCATTTCCTGGCCCAAGTTCTCCTCCTTTGGAAAGGGACGAAAATCACGTTTTACGAGATCTCACAGTTCCTCGGAGGCTGATGAGCAGAGGAAGCTCGAGCTTAGCCCAACGACAAGTGACACCGAGTCACCTATAAAATCTCAAGATGCTCTCAAAGGCAAGAAGAGGCATAAAATGAAGCTCCCTGCTCTGAAAAAGAGAGGCCGCATAAGTTCCTCTGAAGACCAGGACACAGAGGCACCAACAACAGGCCAGATCAGTTTTGACACTCATCAGACATCAGATATGATTTCCCCTGAGTGCCTTGAAAGCCCCTCAGGAGCAATACCACAAGTCTATGTGACAGAAGATGTGAAAGTAATGGATGACTTTCATGAAGCTCAAACCGGTCAACACAAGGTGGAACTCATAACTATTGACAGCACACTGAAAACAGCCGATCTGAATGTGGCACTGGCAGATCCAGAAACGCCCCCTGGTGTCAAGTCCCCTGATGGTAAGAAAAAGAAAAAAGAAAGGTCTGAGTTAAAAATGAAACTCCTCGGGAAGGACAAACCACACAAGAAGGATGCAAAAGCAAAATCCTCACCAAAAAGGCTCAAGACACTGGGTGCAAGTTTTGAAATAGCAGATCAACCTGAAACTGAAAAGCCAGATACCATCCAAAGCCTTGAGTCACCCACCAAACAGTTCGAAGATCAACCTGCACTGGACACCAACACCCAAATTATCTCAACAACGCCAACATCAAAGATGGAAATTAATATACCCAAGGTGGAACTGGATGTGTCTAATGTTATGCTTATACAAAAATCTCCAAAGAAAAGTGAACAAAAATCAAAGAAAGGCAAACAAAAGCAAGAAACAGGATTCAAATTGCCTAAAATAGGTTTAAGTGACATTGATAACGAGGGAGCTATACAAAAAGTGAATGTAAATGTTCAAGAATTCACAACTAAAATTGAGTCATTCACGACCGACGGTACAGAAGATCCTTATGAGAGACTGTCAAAGAGCGCACAGCTTCCGAAACGTGAAGACATTGTGATCCCAGGCATGGAAGACAGGTCTAGGAGGACCACAGCCAAAGGAATTAAAGAGCCGAAGGCTTTTTTTAAAGGACAACATGAAGACATTCAAGCTGAAGCTGTACAACTGTCAATTGATGTTGACAGTGTGAAAGAGGCTGTTTCAAAACTGCCTGGATATAAGCTGCCTAAAGTCGATACATCTGGGGTGCCTATTCCTGAAGAAATTACTGTGATAGACGCAAATGCACAAAGAATATCAGTGAAAACTCCGACTAAAGTTGTGGATACAAAGACAAAACATGAGGCACACTTCAGGAAGTTTGACATAACTGCCTCTCCACAAAGCTCCAAGACGACAGTCAAACTACCAAACATCACATCTACTGATCTAATCTCAGAGGAACTTTTAACTGAGACTAGAGCAAATTTTGAAAAATTTCAAAAGGAGCACAAAATCACTGAAAGCAAGAAACAGATTAAAATTGAGAGCTATAATAGAGAAGATATTATCATACCTGGAAAAGAAACTGCACAAGAAACATTCATCCTTCAGACAAAACAAACACAAGGCACAGATGGTGCCAGCTTTGAATATGAATCTACAATCTTTAAAGAATCAGATAAGAAATCAAAGGCAAAGATAACAATGCCAAGCTTAGGGATAACAAAACCAGACATAAGGATTCCAGACATTGGAATTCATTTGCCAAAACAAAAAGTCTCAGAGCAAAAAGGTGATGCAGCAAAAGAAGAAAATCTTACATGGCAAGAGGAAAAGGTGCAGATTAGAGGAGCTGTGTCTGATGTCAAAATACCAGAAATCGACGGCATTGAATTTATTGATTCAGTGGATGGTTCACCAGCCAAAAGCGATGGCGGAATTAAGTTTACAGGTGTTGATGTTCATCTGGATGCAAAACCAAAGGCAGACATTTTAATTCCAGACATCCAAGGGGAAGTAAAAGATGTTGAAGCTAAAGAACACAAAGTTAAACTGTCCAGATTTGGAGCAACAACTCCAGACATCAATGTAAATATTCCCGACAGAGATAAGGATACAAACCTTGACGGCATTGACATAAAATCTCCTGAAGGAGAAGGAAAAAATAGCAAGTTTAAAATGCCAAATCTTGGCATCTCCATACCAAAGATGAAAGGACCAAAAATTGATTCAAGCCCATCAAAGAAAAATGTAGCTGTCACACTACCAGAGACAAAGGCTGAGGTCAAACTCAGCCCTGGGAATATCCCTGAAACTGACATTACACTTGGTGGTGCAGATGTTTCTTCACTGGAGGTCAAAAAGCCTGAACTGGAAACAAAACCTCTAGATTTGGGAGGTGACCCAGATGTGCAAGGAAGCAGGTTCAAAATGCCAAGATTTGGAATCAAAATGCCCAAAATAAAAAGCCCTGAACTTGATTTCACTTTTTCAAAGAAAGATGCAGATGTCAAATTACCAGAGCCTAAAGGTGAGGTCCAGCTCCCAGAAGCTCCTGAGATGGACATTACAATTGGTAGTGCAGATGTTGCTTTGCCAGAGCAAACGTTGGAGGTCAAAAAGCCTGAACTGGAAACAAAACCTCTAGAGTTGGAAGGGGACCCAGATGTGCAAGGAAGTAAATTCAAAATGCCAAAATTTGGAATCAAAATGCCCAAAATAAAAAGTCCTGAATTTGAGTTAAGCTTGTCAAAGAAAGATGCAGATGTCGAATTACCAGATGCTCAGGCTGAGGTCCAACTCCCAGAAGCTTTTGAAAATGATGTTACTCTTGGGAGCATAGATGTTTCTATTCCAAAGCAAAAGATGGAAGTAGAAAAACCTGAAGTGGAAGTCAAGACTGAAGGTGAATCTGATGGACAAGGAATCAAGTTCAAAATGCCAAAGTTGGGAATTTCTGTGCCAAAAGTAAAAGGGCCTGAATTTGATGTAAACTTATCAAAGAAAGATGTGGATGTGATGCTACCAGAAGCTAAAGGGAAAGTCCAACTCCCTGATGTTGAACTAAAGGAATCCTATGATAAAGTAGAAATTAAAGCTCCTGAAATTAAAGTTGCAGAAAAGGATACAGATGGATCACCATCAAAATTTAAAATGCCATCTTTCAAGATGCCCAAATTCGGGATTGCAACTTCAAACGTCAGTGCTGAAGTATCTACTAAAATCAAAGACACTCAAATTCCTGAAAGAGAGCTGAAAGCAAGTGAAGAAGGATTTGACATGGGAACAGCAGAGACTCATACTATAGGTTCAACTGTTGATGTGAAGTCAACAGCACCTGACATTGATGGAAAGAGCAGCAAGTTCAAAATGCCAAAATTTGGAATATCACTGCCAAAAGTAAAAGGTCCAGAAATTGATTTAAGCTTATCAAAAAAAGACATCACAACAACAATGCCTAAAGCTGAAGCAGAAGTAAAACTTTCTGATGTTGAATGTACAGAGCCTGCTTTACATCTAGAGGCCAAAGCCCCAGAGTTTCCAGTTCACCAAGATGCTGAAGGGTCACCATCCAAATTTAAGATGCCAACATTTAAACTACCAAAACTTGAAACTGAAACTACAAGCACCTCTGTGGAAATATCTGGTATGGACAAAGATGTAAAAATAGACGGAGCTGACATTAATATTTCAGTAGAGGGGCCTGCAGTTAACATCGAATCCCCCAGCATTGAGGTTTTAAGTCCTTCAACAGAAGGAGCCGAACATGACGTAAAAGGAAGCAAGTTTAAAATGCCACAACTGGGATTTTCTCGGCCAAAGGTAAAAGGACCTAAAATTGATATCAGCTTACCAAAGAAAGACTCTGATGTCAAACTTCCGAAGGCTGATCTTGGAGAAGTAGATGTTTCAACTATAGATGCTAAGATAAAAGTTCCAGAAGTCAAAGTTCCAGAATCCACTAAAATTGATGCAGAGGTTAAAGCAGATGACACTGAAAAATATGGCGGGAAGTTTAAAATGCCAAAGTTTGGAATAAAAATGCCAAAAGTGAAAGGCCCTGAATTTGATTTTAACCTGTCGAAGAAAGATGTAGATTTCACACCAGAAGCTAAAGCAGACATCGACATCCCTGATGTTGAAGTGAAATCATCTTCTGCAAAAGCAGAAATTGAAGCTCCTGAGCTTGAAGTTGCAGCTAAAGATATAGAAGGATCCTCTTCAAAATTTAAAATGCCAAGTTTAAGTCTTTCTTCAACTCAAGTCAAAGGGCCTGAAATAAATGTAAGCTTACCAAAGAAAGAAACAGACATCACTTTGCCCGAGAATGTAGCTGAGGTCAAAGCCTCTAAAATCAATGTCAGTCTTGGGAAAGCAGAAGTTTTGATACCTGAGGCAGAAGTGGAAGTTAAAAAACCTGAAGTCCAAATCAAAACTTTGCAGACTGATGGTGAACTTGAACGAGAAGGAGGTCATTTCAAAATGCCAAAGTTTGGGTTCACAATGCCAAAAGGGCCTGAAATTGACTTAAACTTAGCAAAAACAAATGTTGATGTGACATTTCCAGAAGCAAAACCTGAGGTCAAACTTGAAAAATTTAAAGTTGAAGGAGATGCAAGGACAGATGTGGAAATCACACTACCAGAGGCCAAAGCAGATGTTAGTCTCCCTGGTGCAGACATTAAAGTTCCTTCTATGAAAGGGGAAATCAAAACTGTTGACACTGACACTCCGTTGAGCAGTGTGAAAGCATCACAATCAAAATTTAAAATGCCAAGTTTCAAATTTCCCAAATTTGGTGCCACTGTGCCACACATGACTGCTGATGTACCTGAATCAGATACAGAGATGGAAATCAGTGGAGCTGAGATTCACAAATCTATCCCACATGCAGATTTTCCTGTTCCTGAAATTAAAGCTGAGGTGGATATGCCAGATGTTGAAGTCAAAGAGTCACTGGCCGGTACTGCGTTAGAGCTACAGGCAGGTGTTGAGATTGAAGCAAAACAGAAAAAATCAAAATTTTCATTGCCCAGATTTTCTTTTTCAAAATCAAGTGTTAAGTCTCCAGAAGCTGATGTCAGTTTTCAAGATGTGAATGTTGCTATTCCAGAAGGAAAGGTGGAAATAAAAGAGGAAAAAGTTGATATAAAACCACCAGAATGTGAAGTTCAAGTTGATGAGAAAGGAAGCAAATTTAAAACGCCACAGTTTGCAATCACTATGCCAAAGGTAACAGGCCCCAAAATAGATTTAGGTTTATCAAAGACGGATGTAGATGTATCACTACCGGAAGCCAAAGCTGAAGTCAAACTCCCTGATGTCGAACTGAAGAAACCTTCTGCTGAAGTTGAAATTAAAGCACCTGAGATGAAGATAAAGGATAAAGAAGGATCACCATCAAAGTTCAAAATGCCATCATTTAAACTTCCCAAATTTGGGGTCAGCACTCCATCTGTAACAGCAGAAGTACCTGATATGGACAAAGGCATTAAAATAGATGGAGCTGACATTAAGATTCCTGAGGAGGTTCTTGCAGTTGAAATTACAGCACCCAGCATTGACATTGAAGGTCCATCAGTAGATGTGAAAACTACAGGAACTGAACTAGAAGGAAAAGGAAGCAAGTTTCAACTTCCAAGTCTTGGATTTTCAGGGCCTCAAGTCAAAGGGCCCAGCATTGATTTAACTTTACCAAAGAAGGATGTAGATGTGACACTACCAGAAGCCAAAGCTGAAGTCAAACTCCCTGATGTCGAACTGAAGAAACCTTCTGCTGAAGTTGAAATTAAAGCACCCGAGATGAAGATAAAGGATAAAGAAGGATCACCTTCAAAGTTTAAAATGCCATCATTTAAACTTCCCAAATTTGGGGTCAGCACTCCATCTGTAACAGCAGAAGTACCTGATATGGACAAAGACATCAAAATAGATGGAGCTGACATTAAGATTCCTGAGGAGGTTCTTGCAGTTGACATTACAGCACCCAGCATCGACATTGAAGGTCCATCAGTAGATGTGAAAACTACAGGAACTGAACTAGAAGGAAAAGGAAGCAAGTTTAAACTTCCAAGTCTTGGATTCTCTGGGCCTCAAGTCAAAGGGCCCAGCATTGATTTAACTTTACCAAAGAAGGATTTAGATGTGACACTACCAGAAGCCAAAGCTGAAGTCAAACTCCCTGATGTCGAACTGAAGAAACCTTCTGCTGAAGTTGAAATTAAAGCACCTGAGATGAAGATAAAGGATAAAGAAGGATCACCATCAAAGTTCAAAATGCCATCATTTAAACTTCCCAAATTTGGGGTCAGCACTCCATCTGTAACAGCAGAAGTACCTGATATGGACAAAGGCATTAAAATAGATGGAGCTGACATTAAGATTCCTGAGGAGGTTCTTGCAGTTGAAATTACAGCACCCAGCATTGACATTGAAGGTCCATCAGTAGATGTGAAAACTACAGGAACTGAACTAGAAGGAAAAGGAAGCAAGTTTCAACTTCCAAGTCTTGGATTTTCAGGGCCTCAAGTCAAAGGGCCCAGCATTGATTTAACTTTACCAAAGAAGGATGTAGATGTGACACTACCAGAAGCCAAAGCTGAAGTCAAACTCCCTGATGTCGAACTGAAGAAACCTTCTGCTGAAGTTGAAATTAAAGCACCCGAGATGAAGATAAAGGATAAAGAAGGATCACCTTCAAAGTTTAAAATGCCATCATTTAAACTTCCCAAATTTGGGGTCAGCACTCCATCTGTAACAGCAGAAGTACCTGATATGGACAAAGACATCAAAATAGATGGAGCTGACATTAAGATTCCTGAGGAGGTTCTTGCAGTTGACATTACAGCACCCAGCATCGACATTGAAGGTCCATCAGTAGATGTGAAAACTACAGGAACTGAACTAGAAGGAAAAGGAAGCAAGTTTAAACTTCCAAGTCTTGGATTCTCTGGGCCTCAAGTCAAAGGGCCCAGCATTGATTTAACTTTACCAAAGAAGGATTTAGATGTGACACTACCAGAAGCCAAAGCTGAAGTCAAACTCCCTGATGTCGAACTGAAGAAACCTTCTGCTGAAGTTGAAATTAAAGCACCTGAGATGAAGATGAAGGATAAAGAAGGATCACCTTCAAAGTTCAAAATGCCATCATTTAAACTTCCCAAATTTGGGGTCAGTACTCCATCTGTAACAGCAGAAGTACCTGATATGGACAAAGACATCAAAACAGATGGAGCTGACATTAAGATTCCTGAGGAGGTTCTTGCAGTTGAAATTACAGCACCCAGCATTGACATTGAAGGTCCATCAGTCGATGTGAAAACTACAGGAACTGAACTAGAAGGAAAAGGAAGCAAGTTTCAACTTCCAAGTCTTGGATTTTCGGGGCCTCAAGTCAAAGGGCCCAGCATCGATTTAACTTTACCAAAGAAGGATGTAGATGTGACACTACCAGAAGCCAAAGCTGAAGTCAAACTCCCTGATGTCGAACTGAAGAAACCTTCTGCTGAAGTTGAAATTAAAGCACCCGAGATGAAGATAAAGGATAAAGAAGGATCACCTTCAAAGTTTAAAATGCCATCATTTAAACTTCCCAAATTTGGGGTCAGCACTCCATCTGTAACAGCAGAAGTACCCGATATGGACAAAGACATCAAAATAGATGGAGCTGACATTAAGATTCCTGAGGAGGTTCTTGCAGTTGACATTACAGCACCCAGCATCGACATTGAAGGTCCATCAGTCGATGTGAAAACTACAGGAACTGAACTAGAAGGAAAAGGAAGCAAGTTTAAATTTCCAAGTCTTGGATTTTCAGGGCCTCAAGTCAAAGGGCCCAGCATTGATTTAACTTTAACAAAGAAAGATGTAGATGTATCACTACCGGAAGCCAAAGCTGATATCAAACTCCCTGATGTTGAACTGAAAAAACCTTCTGCTGAAGTCGAAATTGAGGCACCTGAGATGAAGATGAAGGATAAAGAAGGATCACCTTCAAAGTTTAAAATGCCAACATTTAAACTTCCAAAATTTGGAGTCAGTACTCCATCTGTAACAGCAGAAGTACCTGATATGGACAAAGACATCAAAATAGATGGAGCTGACATTGAGATTCCTGAGGAGGTTCTTGCCGTTGACATTACAGCACCCAGCATTGACATTGAAGGTCCATCAGTAGATGTGAAAACTACAGGAACTGAACTAGAAGGAAAAGGAAGCAAGTTTAAATTTCCAAGTCTTGGATTCTCTGGGCCTCAAGTCAAAGGGCCCAGCATTGATTTAACTTTACCAAAGAAGGACGTAGATGTGACACTACCAGAAGCCAAAGCTGAAGTCAAACTCCCTGATGTCAAACTGAAGAAACCTTCTGCTGAAGTTGAAATTAAAGCACCCGAGATGAAGATGAAGGATAAAGAAGGATCACCATCAAAGTTCAAAATGCCATCATTTAAACTTCCCAAATTTGGGGTCAGCACTCCATCTGTAACAGCAGAAGTACCTGATATGGACAAAGACATCAAAATAGATGGAGCTGACATTAAGATTCCTGAGGAGGTTCTTGCAGTTGACATTACAGCACCCAGCATCGACATTGAAGGTCCATCAGTCGATGTGAAAACTACAGGAACTGAACTAGAAGGAAAAGGAAGCAAGTTTAAACTTCCAAGTCTTGGATTCTCTGGGCCTCAAGTCAAAGGGCCCAGCATTGATTTAACTTTACCAAAGAAGGATGTAGATGTGACACTACCAGAAGCCAAAGCTGAAGTCAAACTCCCTGATGTTGAACTGAAGAAACCTTCTGCTGAAGTGGAAATTAAGGCACCTGAGATGAAGATAAAGGATAAAGAAGGATCACCTTCAAAGTTTAAAATGCCATCATTTAAACTTCCCAAATTTGGGGTTGGAACTGCAACAGCAGAAGTACCTGATATGGACAAAGGTGTCAAAATAGATGGAGCTGACATTAAGATTCCTGAGGAGGTACTCGCAGTTGAAATTACAGCACCAAGTATTGACATTGAAGGTCCGTCTGTTGATGTGAAAACTACAGGAACTGGACTAGAAGGAAAAGGAAGCAAGTTTCAACTTCCAAGTCTTGGATTCTCTGGGCCTCAAGTCAAAGGGCCCGGCATTGATTTAACTTTACCAAAGAAAGATGTAGATGTGACACTACCGGAAGCCAAAGCTGAAGTTAAACTCCCTGAAATGAAAGATGCTTCTGTCAAAGTGGGAGCTCCTGGAATTGATCTTCAGACAAGTAATATTGAAGGATCACCATCAACATTTAAAATGCCAACAATAAAATTACCAAAAGTTGGAGCTGCTTCTCCACATGTTAGTGTGGAATTACCTGATATGGACAAAGACTTGAAGGTGGATGGAGAAAATTTAAAATTACAAGAAGCTAAAGCGGAACTTCCTGATATTGAAATGAAAGAGCCCACAGGTTCATTTACTATACCACAGGCACAAGTAGTAGAAGGTGAAGCCAAACTGAAAAAGCCAAGCTGGACAATGCCAAGATTTTCATTTTCAAAGGCAAGTAGTAAGACCTCTGAGGATGATACCAACCTTGATGTCCCTAAAGTTGACGTTAAACTACCAAAGGCAAAAACAGACATGGATCTTCCAGCTGCTGACATCAAAGATACAATAGAGGGGTCAGCTTCAGTAGACACTGCTGCAAAACTGAAAAAGCCAAGGTTTTCCTTACCCAAAATTTCATTTTCAAAGCAAAGTATAAAAGAGCCCGAAGTTGATGTCAGTCTGCCGAAAGTTGACGTTTCTCTTGCAGAAGGTAATGTGGAGGTTAAACAACCTGACATTGAGTTGAAATCATCAGATGGTGAAATAGAATTAGATGGTCAGGAAAGTAAGTTTAAAATGCCAAAGTTTGGTATCACAATGCCCAAAGTGAAAGATTTAAACATATCAAAAACACACAAAGATGTTGTACTCCCAGAAATCAAAGCTGAAGTTCAACTGCCGGATGTTAAAATAGAACAACCCTCTGCCAAAGTAGAAATTGAGGCACCTGAGATTGAAGCTCAAGCAGGTATTGTTGAAGTCTCATCATCAAAACTTAAAATGCCAACCATCACATTACCCACATTTGGAGGTCCTACTCCAAAGATCAGCAAGAGTGTACCTGATATGGACAAAGGTGTCAAAATAGATGGAGCTGACATTGAAGTTCCTGAGGAGGTTCTTGCAGTTGAAATCACAGCACCAAGCATCGACATTGAAGGTCCATCAGTTGATGTAAAAACTACAGGAACTGAATTGGAGGGAAAAGGAAGCAAGTTTAAATTTCCAAGTCTTGGGTTTTCTGGGCCTCGAGTCAAAGGGCCCGACATTGATGTAAATTTATCAAAGAAGGATGTAGATGTGACACTACCAGAAGCTGAAGCTGAGGTCAAACTCCCTGATGTTGAACTGAAGAAACCTTCTGCTGAAGTTGAAATTAAAGCACCTGAGATGAAGATGAAGGATAAAGAAGGATCACCTTCAAAGTTTAAAATGCCAACATTCAAACTTCCAAAATTTGGGGTCAGCACCCCATCTGCAACAGCAGAAGTACCCGATATGGACAAAGGAATCAAAATAGATGGAGCTGACATTAAAGTTCCTGAGGAGGTTCTTGCAGTTGAAATTACAGCACCCAGCATCGACATTGAAGGTCCATCAGTCGATGTGAAAACTACAGGAACTGAACTAGAAGGAAAAGGAAGCAAGTTTAAATTTCCAAGTCTTGGATTTTCGGGGCCTCAAGTCAAAGGGCCCAGCATTGATTTAACTTTACCAAAGAAGGATGTAGATGTGACACTACCGGAAGCCAAAGCTGAAGTCGAACTCCCTGATGTCGAACTGAAGAAACCTTCTGCTGAAGTTGAAATTAAGGCACCTGAGATGAAGATGAAGGATAAAGAAGGATCACCATCAAAGTTTAAAATGCCAACATTCAAACTTCCAAAATTTGGGGTAAGCACTCCATCTGCAACAGCAGAAGTACCTGATATGGACAAAGACATCAAAATAGATGGAGCTGACATTAAGATTCCTGAGGAGGTTCTTGCAGTTGACATTACAGCACCCAGCATCGACATTGAAGGCCCATCAGTAGATGTGAAAACTACAGGAACTGAATTAGAAGGAAAAGGAAGCAAGTTTAAATTTCCAAGTCTTGGATTTTCGGGGCCTCATCTCAAAGGGCCCAACATTGATTTAACTCTACCAAAGAAAGATGTAGATGTGACACTACCGAAAGCTGAAGCTGAAGTCAAAGTCCCTGATGCTGAACTGAAAAAACCTTCTGCTGAAGTTGAAATGAAAGCACCTGAGATGACGGTGAAGGATAAAGAAGGATCACCATCAAAGTTTAAAATGCCAACATTCAAACTTCCCAAATTTGGGGTCAGCACTCCATCTGTAACAGCAGAAGTACCTGATATGGATAAAGGCATTAAAATAGATGGAGCTGACATTAAGATTCCTGAGGAGGTTCTTGCAGTTGAAATTACAGCACCCAGCATTGACATTGAAGGTCCATCAGTAGATGTAAAAACTACAGGAACTGAACTAGAGGGAAAAGGAAGCAAGTTTAAACTTCCAAGTCTTGGATTTTCTGGGCCTCAAGTCAAAGGGCCCGGCATTGATTTAACTTTACCAAAGAAGGATGTAGATGTGACACTACCAGAAGCCAAAGCTGAAGTTAAACTACCCACAGCTGAGGACAAAGAAGCTGAGGGAGCTGCTTCAGTACCTGATGCTCCAACAGTTGAGGCTGAAGCCAAGCAGAAAAGACCAAACTGGACATTTCCTAAATTTTCACTTTCAAGGACAAGTGGTAAAGCCCCTGATGCTGATGTCAACCTTGAAACACCCAAAGGCGATGTGTTATCACCAGAAGCCAAAGTGGAAGTCTCTTCACCAGATGTTGAAGTCAAAGAATCTTCAGGGGGTGTTGCCATGGAAGAGCCCCCTGCAGCAGAACTTGACACATATTTGAAAAAATCCAGATTTTCACTGCCTAGATTTTCATTTTCAAAGTCAAGCAGTAAAGAAACCGAACTGAGTGCTGAGGTTCCACGGGTTGATGTTTCCCTTTCAGAGGGACAAGTAAAAGTCAAACACCCTGAAATGGATATTAAAGTGACTGAGATTGAAGCTAGACAGGATGGACAAGGAGGAGCATTTAAATTGCCAAAGTTTGGTATTTCACAACCAAAAGCTAAAGGACTTGAAGTTGGTTTAAATGAATCAACAAAAGATGTAGACATCACACTGCCAGAAGTTAAAGCAGAGGCCAAACTCTCCGAAGCTCAAGTCAAAGAATTTTCAACTGATGTTGACATTAAAGCTTCTGAGGCTGAAGCTAATTCAAAAGATGTTGGAGGATCGCCATTAAAATTTAAAATGCCAACACTTAAAATGCCAAAATTTGGCAGCGCCTCTTATGATGTTACCACAGAAACACCTAAGGCAGAAGTACCTGAGACTGATGGAGCAAAGGAGGATGTTTCAGTGACCATAAAAGGTCCAAGTCTTGATATTAAAACAGACGTTTCTAAAGAATCGAGTTCTGACACAGCAAAAACAGAGACTGATGGTGTGGGTCTTGTATCTCCAAGTAAATTCAAACTGCCATCCTTTAAAATGCCACGGTTAAGTTTTTCAAAACCTAAACCAGAAGATGAATATTCCCCTGTTGACACTGAGGATAAAGAATCGGAACTGAAAGTTGAGCCGAAAGGAGAGAGTAAATCTCCAAAATTGACACTGAAATCATTTGGTGATATTCTCAAGACGATTGATGTTGAATTTGATGTTCCAAAAGTGGACGAAGACAAATCTGAAACGCCTAAGGAAGTTCATGAAACACTGGAAAAGCAGTTGGAGGCAAAAGAAATAACAACCAAGCAAGAGACTACCAAAAGTCCTGAGAGGACCGGCTGGTTCAAATTCCCCAAGTTCGGCCTGTCTTCCCCATCAGAGCAGCCCAAGATTTCAGAAGACAATCAAAAGGATGAAAACAGCCCAACTGGAGAAACAGGCAATGATGAACTAAGCCCCTCAGGTTCTGTCCAGTCATCAGATGCTTTTGCTGATATCAGCTCTGCAATCACCAGCGAGCATGCTGGTCTGTCCTTATCTTCTCCAACTAAGGTAACTGTCAAATACTCTGATCCCAATACTGCTGCTGGGCTTGGAGAAATGCACAGTAACATCATTACTTCCACAACGAGAACTGAGCTGATCCCAGAGGTGCCCAACTTGCCTGAGAAAATCACCATTCTGTCATCCGGAGTTTCGTCTTCCTCAGAAGACACACTCCAACTGCAATCTGGAAAAATACACATCATTACAACAAATATACAAGCAACCCCGGAAGCTCAACACGCCACACTACTAACTCCTGTCCAAATCCAGTCAGTCGAAGGCCTCCCTTTAGAATCTCAAGCGAACGAAGCTGCATCGTGGAGTGTGGAAGAATCACAAAGTGGCAAGAAAACTGTGTTTGAGAGGCACGTAGCTAGCAAAACGTCAAGTGGAGTAGGTCAGAGCGGAGAAACGATTGTTATAACTAAACAAATCACGCGTGTGTTTGACTCTTCTGAGCCAATCTCAGGTGAGACGGCTTCGTCCATTCAACGACTCAGAGACTCTGTGCACTCTGAGAAAATGAAATTCTTTGATGGAGCAGAGAAGTGAAATAATTTATCTGAAAAAATTTACCTGAGAAGATGTTACTTGTTGTTGTTGCCGACGTTGCCATAGTCAGGGGATGTAGGACTGGACCGGTAAAAGGAAAACGTTTTTTGCCACGTTTCACTAAACCCCATCACAGCAAATAACTTGCAGTGGTGATGTCTGGTTGCATGTTGTTGACCTATAAAGAAATGGATTCACGTAACACACAGTGACAATGTGATTAACATGTTAATAAGATGTTTAAATGAGAGCCATTACTGCAAATCACCAAATATTCTTGCTTTAAAAATGTCTCATTTCGTAGTTTTTAAATGTACAATATTGACCGATTTACTTGTGCTCTTACTCTATAAGATAATCACCAGTGCATTTGATGGAAAATATCAGAGACTGTTGCAAAAACCAATCAATGTTACTGACATTCCAATGTATGTTTACAGTAATTTCACTATAAAACTGACAGTAGAGAACAGCTACAATACCATAATGCAGTATATGGCAGTAAAAATGTACATGTATCACAAAAGATGTTGTTTTTGCCATAGCTTAAATGTTAACAGACAACAGCAAACGCAAAGCTGAAATGAAATGCTCATGAGTGGACACGGCTACTGTACTGCTGCAACTATATTTTTTAATTAATACTTTGCTACTTACAACCTAATTTGCTACAAGATAGATCTGTATGTTCTCATTCAATATCTCTGTACAAAGTGGGAATATTGAACTGTCTGTGTAAATAGCTCTTAATAATGTTTTACGATTACTGCTCCTGTTTGTATTCCGACAGGCTTTAACTTAACATGTCTGCAAACTTATACACAATGAATAAATACTATTATATGCAAAACAACAACAGGTTCTTGTATGTTTCAAGTGGTTAAAAAATAATATTTGTTCAAAGTAGGAAAAATACACAAAAGTATTAACCCTGTAGAGGGAGACTCAGCTCAGAAGATAATGATTACTTACACTCTGTTATTGGAATAAATAATCTTCATTGACAACTCTTTAGCTTAATGACAATATTAGCATGTTTCTTTTAACGACGTTTGTTTCTGTTGTCATTCATTGATGTAAAACCATTCAAACTTTATCCAAACGTTAAAATATAAAAGCAGATAGCATATTTGTGTCTATAAGCTCATGTTTTATGGTCACAAAATGTGGCATCTTACCTGACAAGTTTAGCTAAAGTTAGCAACGGCTGCTTCTTTGCTTCTTAAATGCTGCCTTCAGGTAAATCTTGTAAATTAGCCGCGTCATAATATACAGAATCTGGTTTCAGCAAATTTAAGTAGATTTAAATTAACATTACAGGAACTGTTGAATTTGATCGAAAGTGTGTTAAATGAGTATGCGTATTTTTCAGTTAAAACAAACAAACAAAAAACAGAAAGCACCGTTATAAATAAAAAATCACATAACAACAATGGCATGGCTTGAATTTAACAAACACTGTGTGCATTTACACACTAGAGGGAGACACAGCTCACAGAAATTCCAGTTTCCACTTCCTGACTTGGTGGGGGAAAAAAAACATAATTAGCAAAAATAATCTTCATTGAAACCTCTTAATGCTATCTTAATCACAGCATTAGCATAATTCTTCACTATAACCCTTGTTTCTGTTGACATTTAGGGATGTAAAACGATTAAAACTTTATTCAAACGTTAAAATATAAAAGTAGACAGCATATATGTGTCTATAAATTCATGTTTTATAGTAAAAATGGGGAATATTGACTAACAATAATCGATGATTGTTGATAATTGTTGCTAAAGTTAGCCATTTTAAAATGCTACCTTCGGTGACTCTCGTAAATTAGGCTTTTCGTTTGATATACAGAAAACGGGTCTTGGCAAATCAAATTTACATTTTAATGCTGACAAATGTGGTCAAAATGGGACAAATAAGTACTGAAAACTCCTCAAATCTAAAATTATTCAGTTTATTGAGGAAAAACAAGTCGTTCATTATCCAATTTTTCAACACCAATGTAGGTAGAATTAACATAAATGTATTTACACACTAGAGGGAGACACAGCTCACAATAATATTTTTTCCAGACACTGTGTTGTTGATATAAAATAAAATGACATGAAATCAGCTTCAGTTAAACGTGTTTAAGCTAGTTGAATCAATGCATATTTTAAGGACAAATTTAGCACGTTTTGTCTCTACAAAACTGCTGCTGCTGTTAGTTAGCAATGTACACCCTTTACTTACTTACCTACTTTAGTATTATTAAAATATAAAAGTAGACAAGTCTTTGTAAATTCAGGTTTTATGTAATAAAAAGAAGCCTGTTAACTGCCTTCAGGCCTTCAGGTGCACCTCGTAAATTAGCCACATTCTTACGTTAGGTAAAGGTTGATCTTGGGATATGTGTGGGGTCCTTCCAAAAAAATGTAAACCGAAAGTAAACTACAGATACAGACAAGTCATAACACAGAATTATAACATGGTAACATTCCCAAAACCTCTACAAAAGGACAGTGTTTGAGTATACGCAGAAAATGTAATAAACTAAATATAAACAAACTAATTAGTGTCCTCTGACTCACTCTAACTTTACAGAAATTTGGCTAATTGGGATCTGGATTTGATATAAGTGCAACAACTTCTTAGTTCCTAGAAGTTGTGTGGAAAAGATTATCTCCATTTTCATGACATCCAAGAACACTGTTAAGAGTTCTTCTCAAAAATATGACTGTGCTGAGCTCTAGGCAAGGGTGCATTGTCACATATAAACCAGAAACTGCCTTCTTGAACACTTATACTATTTTTGCTAAACAATAGGCTACTCATCCAAAAGTTGTGGACTCAAGTTTATTTTGAAATTAAAAATATGTGCAAACAAACTCTGATTAATCTGTGCTCATTTATTAAATGAGCAGCGTGTGTAAATAGCATCTAATTAATTCGTGAGAGGTGCAGCTTTAGATGACAGAATAGCGCATCTGTTTCCTGATTGTCAGTGAAGGCAGCACCAGTACTGCTCCACTGCGCAGGCTCTGAACTCTTTATTGCGAGCGATAACTTCATCGGAGATCCTTGCGCGCCCCTCCGCCTGTCGCCCACAACAGCCCGCATCATCATCATCATCACCACCACCATCATCATCATCATCATCATCATCACCAGCAGCATCAGTGTGATGAGGCAGCGGAGGACGGAGACCTTTCTGCTCTGAGACACTGGATCAGCCCGCAGACAGGTACGGAGCTTTTATCCACCTGGAAACATTCATTCACCTTTATTCTTTGTTTCATCTTAAAATCTGCTTTTATTGGATTATTTAATATATATATATGTATAATTAAATGACTGACCTTGTTTAGAATTTAAACTGAGCTTGGAGGTTATAGGAAAATCCGCACAAAAAAACTGCTTTGCAATGAGTTTTTTTTCTTCCTTTCTTTCTTTTCCCCCTTCACGGATCAGCCTTTATATCAGAGTGTAGGTGTTTTAATACAGAGTCTACTGTCTACCTGTTGTGTGCAGGTAAACCTCCATACCTGCACACGTTTTACATATATTTAAATATGTAAAATAAATAAATAAATAAAAGAAATAAAGAGCTTGTGTGCCGGCAAAGCATCGGAGTCAAAAAATAGAACAGGAAATATAAAGTGGGGCAACAAACAGCATAAATTAAACTGAACTTCTGCAGAAAGACAGTAGTGGAACAGTTTTACAATTTAAATAAATAAATAAAGAGCATCGCTATTTTTGGCCTTGGCTTGAATTCTTCTTCGTGTCCTTGGGGCTGTTAAAACTTGCTGGATTTATCTAAGAGGAACCTGCGTTTGAGGAGGTGGTGCTTTTGCTCCTGGCTCTGATTTAGCAGCAAAGAAGAAGAAAAAAAGTGAAGCTGGGGCCATACGAGAGTGGAGAGTGGAGCGGTCATTTCTGCAACATCTTTTCAATATCTGCAAAAAAAAAGAAATGAAATAAAGTGGCTGTTGAACCACCCCTGAGGAACAGAAGGAGGAGGTGGAGGAGGAGGAGGAGGAGGAGGTGGCCCGTTTTGTGAAATCGCTGCTCCTTTAACTGGACACTGTGATAAGTCTCCTGATGGACAGAAGAGAGAGGAGGAATTTTAATTCACCAGATGTGCATCCTCCATCTAAAAGGCGAAGATGAAGAATAAAAATAAGGACGGAGGATGAAGATCTGAGTGTTCGATGATGCAGAATGAGTTTTGGTTTGTACAGTTCATTTTAGAGGCTGCAGCCTAAATAATAATAATAATAAAAAAATACATTAATAATGAATATGCATCTTATTTAACAGTCTGCATATTCAAATTAGGAAACTGGTGAATTTGTGGATCAGATTTTTCATTCTTTCTGACTATTGATGGATATATTTCAGATTTCTTTGGCTAAATTATTATTTCAGCGTGCTTCTAGTTTGAGTTTCCAAAGAGATCTAGACAACAGACAATAATATAGTGATTAGCATAGAGACGGAAACGTTGGATGAATCATCTCGTCAAGCAGCAGTTTCAATTTCTGATTGACTGAATGAATCTGAGTCACTTGCTGGCTTTGAAATGTCAACATTTGCACTTTTTCTCACAATAGAATCCATTTACTTTATTTGAACTGGATTTGTTTTTTCACTTAATTTCACGTAATTTTATGCCGGTTTATACTTATATTTCACTTTCTCTATTCTTCCCTCCTGACAACTTAACTTACTAGAGACAGATCCACATTTTGCATATAAGACATGTGACTGATTGGTGCAGATTAAACTACGAAACAGTATTTTTCATGGTGTTTCCATCACTTTTCCTTCAAGAACTTGTTTAATCTTTCTTATATCTACAAGGAAAAGTGGAAACGTACTTCTTCCATGTAGTAGATGAAAACCCAGGAGATGATTCTTATAGGTTCAGTTATTCAGATTTTTGTTACATTTGGACAGATTTACGTGTTTTAACACCAGAGCAACATAAGCGTTCTTTCAAAGTCGTTTGCATTTGCAGCCACCTGTTGGATTTAAGTCCAGCGTTTGCTTTCTTTTTTAGCTCTGTTTTGGTTCTCCACCACCCCCTTGCTTTCCACTGCAGCTAAAATAGCAGCTACGAGAGCAGTGAGAGTGAACCAAAACTGAAAAGACAACGAAACAATGAGCTCGATTCAGGTTCATCATCAAAACCAGAGCCACCGCTCACGTCACGGATAAAAGATCTGAACCTAAAGTCTCGAACTTTGGGATTTTTGTCAGAGGGGAAGTCTATAAACAAACCGCCCAAACTTTAATGCAAAGAAACAATTTATCTGATTAAATAACAAATTCCTGCAGCTCTTTTAAGTGCCTTTTTGCATGCCAGAGCAACATTAGCATTCTGTCATATTTGCCACCGGATGAGTTCAAGTCTACCGCTTGATTTGTTTTAGCTCTGTTTTTGTTCTCCACCGCCCTTTCGCTTTGCACTGCAGCCAAAATGGCGGCTTTAAGAACAGCAAGATTGAACCAAGACTGAAAAGGTACCTGAAGATGATTGGAGCTGCAGATTCAGGTTCATGTTTGGGATATTTGTTGCCCTCCAAGGACTTTTAGTTCTTTTTTATATTTAGTAGGAGGTCAAGTCTTTAAACCCGTTGTCCAACCAACAATCCAAACGTTCTTTCACCTTCACGCAAACAGAAAATGTCAGTTTTTGTGATTTGTGACCAAAATAGCTGGTAATTATATATTTTTTTTATGGTAGATTAAGCATCTAATTGCTGCAGCTCTTTCTCTAATTGAGGCAAGATGTATAAATAGAGGCCACCAGTTGCAGCACATTTAACATAATTTTAGCCCTCAAATATTAGCACATCTTCTATATTGTTCGTGTTTCTTTCTCGCACTTGTATTTTTGTACTGTAGCTTGTGTGTGTGATTTAAACACTTTGAAGGTTGAACGATCCAAAAGATAAAATAAAAGCCTGTCACAGATACATGTAGACGAACGGGTTTTTTAATTAAATCCCCACTTAAAGCCCTCCCTGCTTTGCCATGACTAGCTGAGAATGTATTTTAGCATTTCCTGTGTGAAGCGGCTTCCTGTTAGCAGACACACATTAACACATGGGTAACCCCGTTCTGACCTAATGACTCAAATGAGATGTCGTTATTCAGATGCAGATAAGAGATAAATAGAAGAAGTAAAAAAAGAAAGAAAAAAAAAAGGACAGGACCGAAGCGTCACGCCTGGCATCAACATTTAAATTCTTGTGTCTGTTCCGCTTCACATCACCTCAGAGTGCGTGCACTGCTCAGAAACCAGACCGGCAGACTGAAATCATGTGCAGGGCTCCGCGGGCCCTCTACCTACAGAGTGACCGCACAGATTCGCCTCCCGGAGGAACAATACGAGCCTCTGATGAGGAATAAAGGCTGCATTGTCTCGTTGCTGAGATGATGATGATGATGGTGGTGGCGGTGATGGCGAGGAAGGGCGGGAGCGATCCCAGGTTTCTCTCAGAGAAGTCTCACAACAACGCGAGCCCCGTCCTGGCGGCGGATAATTGCCGCGTAACGGCACACATGAATACCCCCAAATCAGCCCTCGGCCTGGCGCGCTCAGGCAAAGTGCACTACTCAGATAATCAGAGGCATAAAAATCTCAATAGCTCGTCTCCATGGCAACAGCAACCGCTTGTTCTGATTGTGTGGAAAGTGGTGTTTCTGATAAGTTGTGACAAGTAAAGTCTTCCTTTCACCCCCCTCGAGCTGAGGGCTGTCGGGCTGGCTGTTTAAACGGGGCAATAAGCGAATTATTAATATCGGTTTAACCTGCGACACATCTTCAGATATGAGGCGGCAACAGACAAGGAGGAGGATGAAAGGCAGACACAGAAGCAGCGATCTGCATCTCCTTATCGGCTTTATCAATCTTCGCACTCATTGGCTTTTCTGTTTCAGTTCCCTACGCCGCAAATTTTTGAGAGGCAGAGCCGAAATAAATGAACAAAATGGAGCTGAAAGAAAACAAACAACGTGTATAAATTCATTAGGGGCCACAAATGCAAATACTACAAGCAAATGCTGATGTTGCTCGGGCGTGACACGTAGTTAGTCAAATGTATCCGGAGAATAAATATAAGAACAAATATGAACAATGCATAGATATAACAATAAGATTAAATAAAGTGAAATAAGAATAAGAATGAGGTAATTAAAAAAGCGTCTTTTGTGCAAAGTTTGTTTCCTGACGACCAGTTTTGACGTCTACAGCCCAAGATGGAGGCAGCATGAACACATTTCAACTAAAACACTAGAAATTAGGTCTTCAAAGGGGGTCCGCGACCTCTGTCTGCAGAGGTAATGCAGGGGGGGTCAAAAAATATTTGGTTGATAAGACATTTTTTTGTATATTTTGTTAAATTTTCCACCACAAATTTAAATTTCTTTAAATACACATTAATATGAATCCAACATATTTTAGTGAAGGAATAAATGGAGGCAGAAGATGTATCTTTCAGTCAGCACTTCCCTCATTCAGCGATACAGAAGCTGTTTCAACAGCAGAGCGCCGCACTAACCGAGACCTGTCAATTTAAGCCTCCTGTAGGCTCCGCCCCCATCGCTGTTGAGCCAATCACAAGGCATATCATACGCTGACTCTGTCAGATTCCCCAGAACGGCTGAGAGAAAATTCAGTCTGCAGGTGAAATCCCTGATATATATATGTATGTACGTTTATGTTTACGGTAGTTGCACTAACGTAATAATGTATATTTATAAATAGCAGTAGGTTAAGTTTAACATAGAACGCATAAAGTAAGTAGGGGGTCTCTACTTAATTTCTCAACCACTTTGGGGTCCTTGTTCTGAAAAACATTGAACTCTAGAACACTTGACCAACACTGCACGTCTGTAAAGTTAAGCAAAGTCACCTCGACCTTTCAGATTCTCATCCATCCAGATTTATTTACCTTTGTAGAGGTGTTTAATTCATTCTGCACTAGGGACAAAGAGTCATAAACATCCATGGAATCAGACTGAAGACAGAGACAAGCTGTAGAGTAGCTTAAAAGCTGTGTGTAGTTTGCTGACTGCGTATAAAGACGGATGAACTTTAATGGATGTCACCCACATGTTTCGTGAGGAGCAGTACTGAAGCTCAGTGAGGCGTCTCCGTCAGTCTCCATCTTGCCTCTGTAATTATTTATAACTTTAAGCCCCGATATAATTGGCCATGAAGGAAGAAATGACATATTGTCATATTTTAACCTGAAGGTCTATGGGGACTGACTCGCTTTTGGAGCCAGCATCTAGTGGACATTAGTGGAACTGCAGTTTCTGGTACTTTTTGGACGATGCTACTTAGTATATTTTTATTTAGGCAAACACTGGTTTCACTTTTTGTTTGTCAAATACTACAGATCTATAGATTTATTTAATTTTGCTGCTTTAACGATCAAAGCTCAACATCCACAACACATGTACTTTGTAAAAAGTTCAGCTGAAGCAAATAAACAGTCAACATGGCAGTTAAGGGTTGGACTTGGATAAACTTTATCCATCCACAAGGGAAAATTGCTTGGTGTAAAAATAAACATAAATATGGAAAATAAACTAAATAAAATGTATATAAAAAAGGGACCTGTTTGTTCATATAACATGACAAAACCACATGCAACAAATTCATTATCTTCCTTTATAGATGGTGGAAACTCACACTTTGCTAACGTGCTGCGTAACAAAGGAACTAATGTTGTTCCCTTTTCAGATATCATAATCTTCACAACACAGTTTGTTTTAATAACTTCTGTCTCCAGTGTATATATAAAGTTCATCAGAGGTAAAGTTGTTTTTAATTCAAAGTTCTACCTTTATGAACCTTTATTTAAGGTGCTAGTCTCAGTAATGACTGGCAGATATAATTTTGACTTGAAGTATGAAACTATATCAGATGGTAGTTGTTGCTGAACGCAGGTTAATCCCCCGTCACGTCAAGCTGACAGTCAGCTGTTGTCTCTCCACTGCTGAGCATCTGTGTTTGGGCTCATTGGCGCTAATTGGTCGTTATCAGCCTCGTAGTACCAGACACACCGATGCCAGAATGATACCCGAGTGCCTGAGTCATGCTCCAGTCCACAGGTTTAACAGGGAAGTCACCTCATGCACGTTAACAGAGAAACCTGACAGTTTATTGATCGGTGAACACCAGCGTGTTTTCTCTTCCAGAATGACTGAGGTGATGAACTCTCTCGAGCCCGGGACGGAGGACTTCAGCGGGGGAGGAGCGGGAGGCGAACAGGACACAGTATCCTCGTGGGCCAAAGCTGGGCTAAATTTGGTTGAGAAGTCACTTTTTAAACGTTGATTCCAAACCTTTTCTTAGACCTGCTTCCCAATTTAGTGAATGCTTCTATTTTTAACACGAGTTAAACATGAAATTCTTCATCACAAGTCCGTCTGGGATCCTTCCCCGTGATGCACCCGCTAATCCAATTCTTTCCGCATTGCTGTTCTTTCTTTGACATCTCCGTGACCCCTCCAGTTGACCTTACATAAGACCTCACCAGATCTTCCCAGATGCCCATGAAAGGTATCCAAAGCTATCGAAGAGGCTCCCCTCCATCGTGGTGGAGCCGACGGACGGTGCGGAGGTGGAGAGCGGCGAGCTTCGCTGGCCGCCGGACGAGCCGAGCTCTCCGGACGCCCAGACCGAGAGGCAGAGTGCAGGCGAGCAAACTGCAGGTGAAGACTAAAACACAAAAGATGATTGTTTTGACCCTTTGTATTTGGCACAATTAGACTCAGACCAACCAAACCTCAGAAGAAGAACTAACATAAGATAAGGTAAAAAAGTAGTGCTTCTTTGTTTGGATAAATGAAAAAAACTCCAAGGTGCTCTTGACGTAGGAGTGATCAACTGTAACAAACTATGAAAAAGGTGACCAGGGCCAAAGTTTAAAAGTCCTTTAAGTGGCTAATACGTGGTAAAAATTAAAATGCACCCATGTTATTCTTTCTTTTTATAAGATAACAAGTCAAACTCTTAATGCAGTTTGAGTAAATGCCAGAAGAAAGCAAAACATAACTAGCCTGGAAGCCTGGTCTGGAGTCTCTCCACTGGGAACTGATCATGCCGGGTCAATCAAACCGTTTGAGTGGGACACGATGTGGTCATGTAGTCGAACTGGGCGTTATGTGGAGCTGAATTTGTTAACTACAAAAGGCACGTATCTAAATAATGTGTTACTAGGTTTTAAGAACAGGTGAGGCTAAGCCCCCCAGGAGACGCACAGGATGTGAAGCGAACGTGAGCACAAAATTTCACCAACAGCCAACAAAGACTGAGAATTTATTCATTATTTTTGCAATTTCAGTCGTTTCACGTTGCGACGACAAACACAGATTCCAACGATATCAGTAACAGATCAACGTGGAGGCTAATGCCATGACTCGCAACGCAATAATTGTGTACTATTTATATTGAATCCATGCCTAAAGTGATAGAGTGCACGCTTAACTCTTAATGCTTTGAGGCATTTTATTCCTCGGACTTACCCCAGACGGCCTACACCTTTGTGAGCATTTATGCTTCAAACTGAGCAGCTCGTGTTGGATTTGGAGCTGACAAATGATGATCAACAGTTCATTTTTACTAAAATCAGCACAACACAGAAAATAGAGAAGACGTCTGTGTGAACGGTGCGAAGGAGGCAGGAGTAGAAACACTGTTCAGACCAATGACAGGTCTCGCTGTGGTCTTCATCGTCTATTTACTCTTAAGACTTCAGCTCCGACACAGAAGCCGATTTCTGGCTTTAGTGTGTCGCACGAGGACCTTAAAGTTGCCGATAACATTTGTATGCAGCCCCGTAAATCTATTCTTATCTTTGAGTCATACAAGCTGCAGCTGACAGGTCATTTGCATACTTTTTTTTTTTTTTTTTCCCGGCTGGCCCCTTCACACCATCTCTGCATAGTCCACTTCCTGTGACGGCTTCCTGTCTTTGGCTGTTTGTAGTAAAGAAGGACGTTGAAGTCGTTCCCACTTCATTGAGGGAAGTGAAGGGCAGCAGATAGTGTAGTGATATATTGTGGTGTAATACAGTGACTACATGCATGGTTGAGTGGTAAAAGCAATGTGACATAGCTGCAGAGAGACAGTTCATGCCGTCTGGTGTGAAGACTTTATTAAGATTCAGCACCTGACGTTGCAGACTGGACCTGAATGGCTATAGAGTGAGTTTTCCCGAGGGCGTCCAGACATCTGTGCCTAATGTTAAAGAGGACATGCTTGTTTTTTTGCTTTTTTTTTTTATTGTTTTTCAAGTAAAACAGCTTAAAATACGTGCATGGAACACGTACATCAGACGGACTCAT
Source organism: Mugil cephalus (assembly GCF_022458985.1). Lineage (NCBI taxonomy): Eukaryota > Metazoa > Chordata > Actinopteri > Mugiliformes > Mugilidae > Mugil > Mugil cephalus. Next base: position 20,733,822 of record NC_061786.1, on the reverse strand, counting down.
CTACTGCGAAAAGGGGAAAAATAAATCTCCTCACAGAACATATTTTCCGTGTCCTTTAGCAAAAATGAAAGGTTGGATTGGTCTTTGCAGAACAGGTTTTCACTGTCCTCTTGCCTAAAAAATACAACATCTGCTTTGAGCAAGTTCTGACCCACCTTTTTCTTTTTTTTTTAATATATATATATCGACCGTGTCAGACCCAGACCAGAGAAGTGAGAGAAGCAAGAAAAATGCTGCCAACAATCACATAGCTCAGCTAAATTCTTTAAAATAGTGCGAGCTGTAAAGTCAACACTACAAATATACATCTGTCAACGTTTCAAAACTCAAATTTCAAACACAGTGCAGCAGTTTTCAAATATGAAAGTCCTGAAATACAAAAAAAGAGCACGTTCCAATCGAGTCGCGTGGCCTTTACAAAGCTGGACTTTTGGGCCTTCATTAAAGCGCCACCATGTGGCTGATCGTAGCCCTAATATTTGTGAAGCGCTTGCAAATCATTACTAGTCACAGTGCCAAGTTTTGTGTCTTTGGCTTGTTGCAGGAATTTCAGCCAAGCCAGAAGAGATGAAATAGCGCTAATGATAATAATGATAATAATAATGATAATAATAAACAGGGTTTGCATTAGAGTCATGGCCAACTCCAAAATTCTGATAATGTTCTGACCACATAATATTCTTAATTGATTTATTGATAGATAATTGATTCATGCACGGTTGACATGACTGTGAAGCATTTACAGCACAAGCAAAGTTGGAGGCTGCAGCTAGTTAGCTTAGCTTAGCTTAGCTTAGCCTAGCATAAAGAATGGAGACAAGTTAAAACAGCTAGTCTGACTCTGTGCTAAGCTCTGCCAATGTTCACTGGAATAAAAAGTATAAATATAAAGATATAGAATAAAGAATTAACAGTATAATGTGCATTTTTCTTGTGTTAAAAGAACAAGTTATGATCCCAAGATTTCTTTTGAGCTATGATCTCTTGGGTTTAGTATCACCAGTAAAGGTGGCAGATATTGAAATGATTAACTATATAAATAAGTAATAACAACAATAATAATACAATGTACTAAATTATACAATAGAGAAATGCATTAGACATCTCAAGAATAAAATAAAAGCAAATTTAAAAGTGCATTGAAATATAATAAGGGTTTTAAATAGATGTGTTTTGAGTGTGGATTGGATGCAAACTCTCAGAAAGAAACAAATCAGTGCGTCTTTGTAAAGAGTTCAAACCAAAATCCTTCACTTGCACCGAAACGAAAACAAGGAACCAGTTTGAAATCTGCATGTTTTGTTTTCCAGACGAGGAGCAGACGAACGTCGGAGAGGACGAAGAGACTTCAGGGGTGGAGATGCAGGACTCCAACTAAACTAAACTCACCTCCCGTGAAATACACTGTTACTGTGAGTGTGTCCAGACGTGGATGAGTGAGAAGGAGTTGTTCGGTAGAGGAGCACAGAGGGAGAGAGGGAGGTGAATCCGAGGAGGGAGGCTAGAATAAAAACAGATTCCCAAACCCCAGCTTGGGGGCTTGGAGCCAGAGTCGCGTCAGCACCGTCAGAGTCAAATTTTCTTCTTTAACGAAGGCGACACGAGACGATTGAGGAGGACCAAGATGCCAAACGTTTTTTTTTTTTCTCCCCCACGCTGTATTCTTGACTAAAATTATTTCCCCACAAAAAGTCATCTGCATGGAAATTAACAAATGATCTTTTAACTTTTAGCAGCAGGCGCGTTTTTAACCAGTGTAAATATGTTTTGTTTTTTGTTTTTTTTAGTTTCTCTTGGCTCCAAGCCCTCGCCGTCCAGACACCCATGACATCGTCTGATCTGGACAGATGTTTTCAGATGCTGTATTAAGTACTTAGTTCATGTGTGCCATACTGCTACTAATATTACTACTACTACTACTAATGGTAGCTACTGTATTCTGTGCACAGTTTTTACATTACCTTTAGATATAAATGAATTCACTGTTTGTTGAGTGCTGACTGCTGTAGTTTGGTGATCTTAGCCACGAGTATTTGATGATCACGATATTCGATGTTCTGACATCCTTTAATATACTACAATAAATAAGCGTTGTCTCCAGTCAGTAGGTGTCAAAGGGAATGTGACTGTTTTAACTTAAATCGCAGCAATATGTTCGAATTTAAAGGCCGTAGATTTTGTTACAGAGGTGAAAAGAGACAGTATATTTTAGACGTGCATCGCTTGTCACAGACATGTTTTTTTTTTTGAATAAAAAATACTGGAAGCTGAGGTTATTGCACAAGTAATAAACATTTTGAAAAATTCTTTAAAATGGTCTTCGACTCATTTCTTGTTGAGAAGAAGTGGGAAAATGGCAATATGTCACGATACTTCTTCACAAATACAATATTGATTTTGAAAGTCTTAATAAATTGTGAAAGAAAAAGTCATGTTTTGGGCCGATCTTGAACAACTACCACAGCTCCACCAACACTTTTTCTGTACAAATGCAATAAATTGGAAATGGATAATATACACCAAGCTTGTTTTTTTGACTCAATTTGTCCAATGAATTATTACTGTCATCTGATGTAAATAATATACAACGTGTACTTTAAGTTGCATTTAAAATTTCTCAGTGAACTATGTAGAATATTGCAATATATCACAATAATGTATCGTATCGTGACTCAAGTATCGTGATACGTATCGTATCGTGAAGTCCTTGCTAATACCCAGCCTTATTGTTGAGAGTCTTTTCTACGTTATGAGTGAAAACATCTGCAGGGACTCGAGACACATCTGGATTCGACCTTAAATTAAGTGCAATGATTTAATCTTGAATCGCGTCAAGGTGGTTGGAACCCAACTTCAATTATACACTTAATTGGTCATAACTGAAACTGAAATAAAGACTAAATTTTGAAATTATTTTTAAGGCGGAGACGAGTCGAGACGACCGTCGGCCGTTTCCCGGTGCCTGGTTGCTGCGGATCATCTGTAGCCCTATTGTTTTGCTGTGCGTCCTGCACCGTTTGGCACCGGTTGGACGCCTGTCACCGTCCTCTCGGCCGATTCAGCGAGTTCAATCTGCAGTGGAATGAGCCTCTGATCGGCTGCTTAGCTCAGAAAACCAAACGGATGAGGTAAAAGAACTGGAAACATTGGGGCGTGTCATTAAAAACTAAATTAAAAACAAAAGGAGTGATTACCTTTCACAGGAGACAAAATGTTTTGCTCCAAATTTGGTGTCCACCACTTCGTAAAGCTCAACTAAGCAATGCAATTGGCTCTGCAGGTCTAGTACAAGATATATGTCGTACAAACCAGTGGACTATTCAGTCAGTTAGGTTTGCTGTATCAGGACACGTTGACTAGTCACTGATCACATGTCATGACCCAAACAATGCCTCCGAGAAAGACAGTTGACTGGCAGCAGTTCATAAAGTGTTTGGGAAAAACTTTACTACACTGAAAAAGGTCAATCTAAGAATATGTAATGTATAAACTACAGGCCAAACGTTTGGAAGCAAGATCAAATTTGTACATAAAGGATCATAGTTTCATTGTTATACTTTGCAGCAAAGTAAACATGGTTATTATATAAAGAGTAACTTATCAAATACCCTTATCAGGTATTTGAGTTTTTCCTGCTTTGACTTTGCCTTCTTCAAAGTTACCTCCTCAGGCTTTAATAACAGCATGACATATATGAGGCATTCATTTCACAAGAGAAATTTGGATGCAGACTCTGAACAGTCAGAGAGTTTGAGTGAATAACGCAAACTGTGATTTGTTTTTGTACTTTTGCACTGAAGTTATGATTCATGCAAATCTTCTTGACCCTAAAACTAAGCCCTTCTTTTATTTTGCTCACACTTATTCAGCAATGGTCTGGTAACATCAATGGACACACACAGGTAAAATGAGGAAAATGGTTCATATCAATAAAAACAAAGTCTGATCATGCAGAACATAACAAAATACAAACAAAATATCAAGCTGGTTATTGAGAAAGGCATTGTGAACAGAAACTTGAAGTTGCTTCCAAATATTTGGCATGTAGTGTAATTTTAACATAATTAAGCCTGTGATAATAACAATAAAAAACAAGTTTGTCTCTTGACATTGAATATAATATTGAATTTGTCTACGTTTGTTCAAAATACAAGTCAACAAATCTTCTTATGTAAACCCCCACAACACACAGTTTGCTCGTCCCACCGAACCACCAACCAACCAGCTCCACAAAAGAAGAAATTGTGAAAAGAGGGAGACTGGACTTTATGGTTCGAATTAAGTTAATGTTAGTGATATAGGGGGTTTTATATTGTTGTAAAAAATGAATTAGTAAAATAACTGGGGACTCTTGATGTAATTTGAAAATTACCAAAAGCAAGTGGCTTCAAAACACTTAGTGTGTGAAATTCATGTCAGCAAGTTGTTTTAAAATACTTGATTCAAATTTAATTTCCAAGATAACGTTTGAAAATGACTCATTTAAAGTAAGCAATGATGTGTTTTTTTCCTCCACCTAACGTTAGCTTACGGAGCTAACATCTATTAGCCGTTAGCTAACACCGTTAGCCAGGGGGTTTAGCTGTAAGTCGACCATGCACTGATAAAAATACGGTGCTTCACCTGCTTAAAAGAAAAAAGTAAGGCAACTTTTCGCATAATTTTATCCCGTAGATCAAACGACAGTAGTCTTTGTTGGTGCAACATTAATTCTGTATGTTTAGTTTACATTTGCATGAGATCAGGGCTCTCAAGATTTAGCTTGAAGAGAGATTTTTTTTTACTGGGGGGGCAATATCTTGCAAAGACTATAATAAGCAACTATTGTAACATAATAATAGTAATAATAGTAAATTAAGTGATGAAGTGATTACCAGATCACGAACTTCCATTCTGATTCCCCTCGCGTATTTGTAGAAGGCGTGGTTAGGGCACTCCTATTTCACCTGGCAACGATAACTAGTGTTTTTTGATTGGCTGATTGGCCACAGATATTTTCTGATTGGTCGGTGATTGAAGCTGCCTTCGCCTCATCTATTCATAGATTATTAATCTCTTTTAAAGTCTATGTGCAGCGAGTTTTAGCATTTAGAAATGTCATGTGTGGCGTGTTATTGAAATACGTGAGACTTGAGAGCCTTGCAGATGGTGTCAACTTAGAAGTTGACTTTACTTACAGAATTAATGTACCAACAAAGATTATATACAGAATAACATTATGCAAAAAGTTGCCTTATTACCATATTTTTATCAGTATACAGATGAAATCCATTGTACTGTGACATGTCAGTCCTGAAATGCAACTAAAGTAGTCTGCTACTGCAACGGTGCACTACTGTTAAATGCTACTGATCTACTGTTTTTATACAGGCTATACATGTACCCGAACTCACACAGTATGTAGCGCATCGCATGAGTCACTCAGGATTTGTCTTTGGGGATCTGCTCTCCCTTTTTTTGAATTCCACCCTCTCTCCAGCTCTTACAAAGGTTTCCTTCTGTCACTTTGCTTTTTGAGGCATGAGAGCTAAAAGTCTCGGCCACGGCACAGTTCACTGAGCGAAAGTGAAAGAGCCAAATGTCAGGAGCCTCTCAAGAAATCCTCGTTTCAAACTCTGCGGACCTCTTCATCAAATGTCTGCAGGAACAACATGAGTGAGACGTTTACTTAATATAACTTTTCTGATTAAAATACGCAGGTGTGTTATATTTAGCCTACTCAGAAATCAATATATCTTCACAGGGAGGTTTACAATGAACATTTTTGCAGCTAATTAAATTATTCTGAGCTGGATCTAAAACCACATCCTAATGACTCATTTGATAAATAAATAAATTAACTGCACCATGTTTAATGATATATATTTTTATTTCCCTGTTAGAAGAAACACAGCAGCCCTGTAGCCGTGGTAGAAGCTCAGGTGTGTTTCTTCCTCGAGCTCGAGGCTGTGCCATGAATCCAAACTGTTCTTATTTTAGTCTCTGATTTATGTTTCATATCTCAAAGTTATCCAACAAACGCAAAAACTCAACATCTGCCGTATGCTGCAGCATTTTACGTCACAGACAAAGAAAAGTAGGATTTTTTTTTATTACGTTTAGACAGAAAGCTGCAGTTAAGGTAAAGGCAAAGGAGGAAGCACCAGAAAATGTGTGATTATTTTTATTTGTCTTCTCACTCTTTTGCGCAACAGTTGCACATCTTTCCTCCAAATTGCATGTGAATATTTTCAAATCTGAGCTACAGTCTGCATTTTAAATCATTACTACACAACGAAAGGAGATGAAGTTGCTGATGAATGCATTGCAGCTGAAAGGTTTTCTGTCTGTTTTCTCCGTCTCTTCCTTTCTGTCTGCACACACACTCTGATGAAGAGGCAACACAAGCGATGCTCCCACGTACACTCTGATGGCTTGTTGAAGCTGATATACTGTTAAAGGTCAGACCGGTGTCTTGATCCACACAGCGAGATGGATGCCGGGGATCTCCATCTTATTTTTTCCATGCTCCGTTCGCTCTCTGGCTCTGACCTTTCAGATGACAACCCTGTGAAGAGCACTTCATCGGAGCAAGCGGGGTCACTCCTGGGAAAATGAAGGGCTGCAGGGAGAGAGGCTAAGATGGGTTGGGTAAAAAAAAAAAATATATATATATATATATATATGCAGTGTCAATTATCTCTCAAATGTCACAAGCTGCTTTTCAGAAGGAGGGAAAACTTGCCTCTGAAGACACGGACAGATTGAGTCTCTCGCTTATTTTACATATAATTTGCTTTCAAGATGCTGCCATCAGGAAAAACGTTGCTTCAAATGAGCGCAAACAAGATTCATTGATGCAGCTGACCTTACGTAGCAGCTGAACACAAGGTTAATATATACTCACTAGGTGCTAGTGCTGCACTGAATCTGACTGGAATGATGTTCAGTTTACGCTAACAAACAGCACCAGAAAGGTAACAATTCAACTGGATCATCATTTAAGAGGATGTAGCTTGCGGCGCTGCTTGATGTTATTTAACCAAGCCCAGTAAATAAAATAGATAGATAGATAGATAGATAGATAGATAGATAGATAGATAGATAGATAGATAGATAGATAGATAGATAGATAGATAGATAGATAGATAGATAGACAGATTACTTTATTCATCCTCAAAGGGAAATTAGGTTGTCACAGCAGTCCGGTATTTGGGTACAATAAAATACAATAGAATAAAAATACTGAGGTAGAAAAACAAAGGCAAAGGTAAAAACACAGAATAGCACAAGGACACTTAAAAAACACAAGATACATAGGTGGATAAGCTGCAGTGGCAGGATGATGGCAGTAGTACTGATGATATGATGGTAGTGTATTGTAAATAAACAGTATATAGTAGTAGTATAGTATGTAATATAATAATATAATATATAATAGAGTATATGACGGCAATAAAAGTATGTACTAATAATGGCAGCAGCATCAGTATGTAATAATATTAGTAATAATAATAATAATAATAATAATATACACAAATGTATACAAATGTGTCAAGTGCAAGGTGAGCATACATAATTGCAATATATAATATGTAAACATGTATTAATGCATGTAAATATATATATATATACACACACACAAGAGGATATAATATATATCATATAGGTATAATATATGCATATAAGTACTTGATTATTGCAGACATACTTGAAGTGCACTAAATAAAATGTCACATAATAACAACATGTGCCTGTTCATCACAGTAGTGCAACAAACCACAGTCTCCAAAACTAAAACCCAGACTGTTTTACGTGTGAATGCTTTAGACCAGTCCCCGTTTTATTTTACTGCATCAACTCACCTCTGAAGCTGAAAAGACAAAAACTGCACTTCCTATATCAATTAAACAAACTCAGGACTTCAGTATGGCGCTTTATGAGAAGGTAACAGACCCCTTCTTGGCCCACGTCACTGTGACGTCACGGCTTTAGCTGGAGGCAAAACAGAGGGAAGCTTGAGGCAAACACTGTCACTGTCAACTGGGAAAATGTCATCTTTCTGTATTTTTCGGTACCAAAATTGAAAAATCTCTGACTGACTAAACACTTAAGTTGACGTTTTATCACATACCAGCCACTGCCAGTCGTCGACAACTTTGGTTGAACCCGATTAAAAGAAAAGATTCATCAACAACGCTGTTGACAGCTCACACTTGATTCTCGATACATGTTAATGCTAACTGCTAGCTAACGCAACATAAGGAATAGAAGAGTAATTAATTTATTGAAATGAAAACTTGCATCTTAATTGTGACACTGTGCTCTCCTCAATACACAACTCTACTCTACTTTCCACTCTGTTCCTACATTACCTTAAATGACTGAAGTATCGAAAGTATCGATTTTAGAGCATAAAGACCTGGTATTGGAAGTGTAAATATTTCAGTATCGGATGAACCATACATCTATGATGGTAAATAAATCTGGATAGAGGAGAATCTGAAAGTGTGAGGGGACTAAACTTTGCTAGACAGATCGGTCAAATGTTCTAGGGGTTTGGTTGCTTCTGAAATATCTTTTATAATTATTATTATGACTTTTCAAGTGAATAACAAACGTCTGCATTCATTTTGCAGTGGCCCCTAATGGATTTAATACCGATTTTTATTTTAAATAAACATGGATGGATGAGAATCTAAAAGTTTGAGGAGCCTAAACTTGATTTAACTTTAGCTCTGCAGCAGGGGTGCCAAACATACGACCCGTGGGCCTAAACTGGCCCGCCAGAGGTTTCCAATCAGGCCTGGGTGATGAATTTGCAAAGTGTGAAAACTATGCTAATTTATGCTACTGCAAAGTGTTGCAGTGCTCAGAGCTGGAGTGAGATATTAACACTTATGCACTCCTCAGTCTGGCTCTGTAACAACTTATACAAACTAAAACAAAAGGGAAAAATATGGCGTTATTTATAGGTTATTATGTTGTTATGTTACTGGTCCAGCCTGCTTGAGATATAATTGGGCTGTATGTGGCCCCTGAATGAGTTTGACACCCCTGCTCCACAGACAGCAGATTTTACTGACACTTAAACAAAATTAGTTTATTACTGTTCTTCTTCTAACCTTTCCATATTGCATTGTATTGTTTTCCATGAATCTAATATCCTCTTTAACATTTTTGTAAATGTAAAAACTGTCTGTGATTTCCTCGTTCCCTCCTCTTTTCATCCTCTTTAATTCCTGTATTCTCACTTTTCTGGTCTTATTCCATCCTCCATCTCCTTCGTCACTTTTCTTGTTTTTCATCTCATATTGTGCCGGTCCCTCTCTCTTCTCCAGATGACTCACTATATCTCACCGCTCGCTGAATATCTCTCCTGTGCATTAACCACCTCACTCGCAGCAAATAACTGCCGCTGTGCTCTGCCACATCTCCTCCCGGTTCATTATGTAGAATTCATTCATGCTCAGCTTTGGAACAAAGCGCTCGCGGACCCATGCTAGCGGCCACTTGTAAATCTGGGCATTTAAAAGTACCTTTTAACACAGCCATTAGAGCCGCCGAGTGTTGTGAGGGAGTCGTGTTGTGATGATGTCAAAGTGTGCAGCGCCAGGACTTTCATCTCCCACTCCTGCTGGCTTCAAACGGGTCTTTCAAATGTGTCCGTGATAGGCCGAGGTAGCGCACACCCGCCCTCCGCCCCTTCGGCCCGGGCGCTGTCCTCCCGAGGCTCATCACGACCGAAAAACAAGTATTTTTATTCATGTCAGACGTGAAAACATGTCTAGTCAAGTCAGTTTATCTGTAGAAAACATTTAGAAGGGTTATTTATTTATAGATTAGGAAAGATAAAAGATATAAGGTTCAGATTATGTTAAAACAGCATCAGAATTTAAATGGATCATCATTTGAACTGGTTTATTTAGCCTAGTCCAGTGACTAAAATATCAAAATAATAGGAACACGTGTCAGTACAATACAACAGTGCTACAAAATGAAAACACAGTTGAATCAACAGCTCAATTAATGGTTAGTTTATACCAAAAAACAGAAGATTTAGTGCGAAACCTGTTATATTAGAATGCACACACTGTACCTAATGAACTGGCAGGTGCTTGAATGCTCACCTGTGTGCACAAATGCCTGTTTTATGTGCACGGACTTCCTGGTTGAACTGGTTGTGCACAATTATCTAATCTGAAATTAGAAAAACTAGAGCAAATATTAATTCAAGGCTCAAACACTGGTTGAAGAGTTTAGAGCTGAGGATCAGCTTCCTGTCTCTGTGAAGCTGATTACATTTAATGTGTCTGCTGAGTTGTTTCATGGTGTCCCTCAGGGCTCTGTCCTTGGTCCCATCCTGTTCCTCCTTTATCTTCTTCCCCTCGGACAGATTATCAGAAAGTTTTAATAATATTCACATCATCTCTATGCCGATGATACACAGTTGTATTCCTCATGCAAGAACAATGAATTCCATGAATCGTCCTCCTTAATTAGCTGCCGCACTACTATCAATCAGTGGCTAAGCGACAATCATCTTAAATTAAATTCCAGTAAGACTGAAATGTTGATTATTCCTAAAATAAAGCAGCACATTGGTTCCATTGACCTTTTCTGTCTGGTTGACTATTCCCATCAACTTCACCAGCTCTGGAACATTTCAAAAATAAGAACATTTATGTCGAATGCTGATCTGGAAATGATTATCCATGCTTTTATCTCATCTTGTTTAAACTGTTTTAATTAAAAAAAGAGCTTGACCCAGAATGTTACTGCAAGGTCCCTTATCACCCTGGTTTCAGCAGCGCTCCCCAATCTAGAATTCATTTTAAACTTTTAATATTTAGATCTTTGCACAGACAAGCGCCCTCCTACCACTCCGATCACATACAGCCATACCTTCCCATCCGCAGTCTGATGTCACCTGATCAATAGCTACTTGTTGTTCCACCCACACATTTTAAGACCAGAGGTGATACAGCTTTGTATTCTGTAGCCCCCAGATTGTTGAATGCCTGCTGACATTTTTAAAAAGCACTTAAAGACTCTTTTATTTAATCAGTTGTAATTTTATTGCCGTTTAATTTTATTGTTTTGTGCAAGATCCTGTCTTTTTATTATTTTATTGTGAAGAACTTTGTGGTTTACTACCTGTAAAAGGTGCCATATAAATAAAGTTTACTTACTGTACTTACTTATTTAAGGATTCGATGTTCATTTGCACCGACGCCAGTGATTAGTCTGTGTACTTTAATTCAGCTCAGTGCAAGATGTTTCAAAACGAGCCAAAGGTTTTGCTCTCATTGCGTGGAATCGCTGTCAACAACACGGGTCGCGAGGAGGTTTTTCTTGAAAGGCCGAGCTGATGAAACCCGCCGTGAATTTGATGAAACGTTTGAACGTGCACCGGCTAAATTAAAGAGCAGCGAGATGCGATGTGTGTTTGATTGTGGGGTATGGACGGCAGCCAGCGTGGAGCTCCGTCTCCTGTGAGGCCTCTCGGGCTTCGAGTTGGACGCCCACGCAGTGCAAACACACCTCCGTGTTGGACCCACCGTGGCTGCCGAGCTCGGCACCGCGTCTGGAGACCATTCGCAGAAAACTGATGTAAACACACGTCTGCCAACTTGTAGCTGCTGCTGCTGCTGCTGCTGCCTGGGTTTTGGGAACACGTGTAGGCATTTTATGCTAAAAGAAAAGTACACAGTGGATATTTTGATGAAGGGTTTTTTGTTCCTTAAATGGCAAAACGATTAATTATAAGTAAACAATATGTCTCTTACATTTATGAGCTCATAAACATAAGTCAACATTCAATTTTTACCAGACTCATTTCTTATTAGAATACAGATTAGGTGGATCAGGTGAAGTCAACCAAGGTCATATCTTGCTCAAAAGGATGATCTTTTTGTGAGAGTTAAGAGAGCTGCTTTGCGGGCCCACCATCCACCCCGACCTCCTCCTGAAGATCTGATGCAGGTTCTAAATTATGGAAATGGGTTCACTAAATAATAAAAGCTACTCACGAATACTGCACCTAACTTCTAAAATACATGTCGTCAACAGGAAGTCCGTGACCCTTAGGGGGTCCGTGGAGGTACTGCAGGGGGAGGGCTGCAAAATCTTTGGTGAATTAGACATTTTGTTAATACAATTTTTTAATTTTCCCCCACAATTTTCAGGCACAGTCACTTTACTGTTGCACATGTTTGAAACAAAACTATGTGTGTTATTTGAATAGCTTAATACTGAATGCAAAATGATAATAATAATTTATATATTTATAAATGGCACTAGTAGGTCCCAATTTACTCTCTCCATTAGTGTCTAAAATATAAAACTACAGTCACTGATCTGTTTTTCGTATCCCTTTTGAACACTTTCACATTGTGTAGTGGTAGAGAAGGACATCATGGCACTTAGCTGGGTTGATTTTCTCCAGTGAATCCATTGTATTTTATACAGGGACACGTTAAAGTCCATTATTCTGACAGTTCTGACTTCAGTCCGGAAGGATTTCTTTAAAAAAAAAAGAAAAGTTAAACTTGTAAATACTGGATGTATGGTGGAAGGAAGAGCTCAGTCAAAATACTAGAATATTAATCTTACCCTAATAATTTAAGCACTCTGTGTCTGTGCAGCTTTCCTTTTCAAAATATAATCAGAGTAGGGGAGATAAAAAAAAAAAAAAAATCATGATCTCAGCCAAATACAGATCTGCATATTATTCATAATTACACAACCAGTTTGTCATTCAACTCCGGTTCAGCACGGTTGTTCAGCTGGAGAGCGTCTCTTCATTTGTTTGGGAATAATGTTCCACTCAAACATGCGGCACAGCGCAGGGTTACTCTAGTAACCTTTTCTATGAATAGTAAATGTCACTGTAATCAATTTTAGATGGGGCGGCTCTGCAGGTGGAGCCTGGAGCGGGCGGGGAGGAGGTGGAGGAGGAGGAGGAGGAGGAGGAGGAGGAAAGGAGTTTGGTGCGAGCTGCTGCAGGAGTGAGCGTTGCCTCCGCCCACCGTAGCAGATGGTTTTTTATAAATGCATCGTGAGGTAAACAGCCTCGTTGAGCTGTTGAGATTAAATGTGTGCCTGTGCGGAGCTGAGAGAGGGAAGGGGTCCACTTTGCATAAATGTCACGCCGCAAAAACTGAAGCCCAACTAAGATGAGATATCTTTGTTATTTCAAGCATTTTATCCATCGCTTAACGTGTTAGATACAGATAATGACTGAATTAAATTGATTTATTATCGTCAGTTCTACAACACAGCACAGCAATTAGATATGTCAGTATAAAGAAATGAACGCACGCTGATTTGCGTGAGAAAAGTCGTTGGGTTTCACTTCTGCAGCAACAGTCTCACGCAGCAATTTCACCTGAACAGCAAACACGTCAGAACGAGCACAATCAAGGAGCAGACTCTATTATTTTCTCTTTGGGGAGTCGCAGCAGCACGAAAACAAAAAAACGAACTCCCGCGGACGAAGTTTCTCCATCCAGATCTGAACGTGAGGACCTCTGTGTTCCTGTCTCCATCACGGCTGGATAACGTGTGAGAACATACGACGTCAACAAATATAAATGTAAAATCTGCTTTTGTGAGATTCTGTTAAGCAGAAAAACCTCCTCTTACCTTTTTGAATTTTACCTTCACACCGAGGAGGTGCAGGCGAAGGGAAAGAGGAGACATTTACAAAGTTAATCTCTAGTGTCGCTTCTTGCTGTAAAGTAAATGCCACCTTATTGAAGCTGAACACTTCCTCATTTGGCTCGTTGACCCGCCCACAAACCCTGGAGATCCGGGAGGTCACGGAGAGCCCCGGGACGCCTCAGGCTCAATAGTGTCTCTGAGTCTCTGGCACAACCACTCGACACAGAGCTGATGACACCGCATGCATTATTTAAAGTCTATGCAGCTCCCACTGTCGCAGCATTTTAATCTGCAACCTTTCATAACCTCTCTGCAGGGTTTACGTTACATTCCCCCCAGTGACACCGTCGGGCGGAGTCGAACAGAGGGGGCTGTGATATTTGTTTCACAGGAGAAGTGAAATAACTTTGTCGATCCCCTCAGGTTTTTGCACCATAATCAGGTCACGGTGATCAAAACTGTTCTCATCAGCCGCTGTTGTACTTTGTGTCAGCGCTAATGTAAGCATGCCAGCGTCGGTAAAGTGGTTAAACTGTTGAAAATGACCACTTGAGGCTGGCTCCAAAAGTGAAGCAGTCCTCATAGACCTTCATAGTAAAGCAGGAAAAAGCAGAAATAGTTGTGGCTTGTTTCCAGCACTTTCTTTTTTTAATCCTGGCTCAACAAATGAAGCCGTACACTGTAGTTCCTCTAATGCAATGGTTCCCAACCTGTTGCATATTTTTGATCTACCCTCAAGTGTTTTCCCAAAACACCTTCCTGTGGATGTGGCACAATAAGAGCATTATTAAGAAATCAATGGTGCATTCCCACTGAAACGAATGCAGATCGTGTTAAGTTTGTATTAACGGCGTCATGCAGAAACTTTGCACAATGCAGCCAGGAGCAAGATAACAGTAAATTAATCTTATCAAACAGATGTAAATAGAGTTGTTACCCTCTGTAGTTTAGATAGATGAAGGTCTCAGTCACACTTGAGCAAAAATAATCCTTTTTCTATAAATGTCATTTCAAAGGATACTTCACTTTCATGGACGCTTTGCAATTACACCGTGGACCACATCTACTAGAGGTGAGCTCCAAAAGCAACTTATAGGCGGTTTAGGCCTCTGCATCAATTTGACAATGTAGCTACGGCGATAATGTAAGAGCTGTGATTGGTCGGCTTGGTAGTAGCGTGTTTCAGCTTTAGTATTTCCGGCTGCTTCTCCGTCTCTGCTGGTAGATTCCAGCGCAAATCGTTTTTCATCTGGCTTCCAGGCTGTAAAAATGAAGCTGTACACTGCAGTTCCTCTAATGTCCACTAGAGTGACAGGTGGGTTTCCCCTCTGGTTGCTTGCTCCGCTCACGCTCCACTTCTTTGACCGTTTTTAAATTAACTAGGTGGAGTCAGGCAAGATGGCGGCAGCCGGAAGACACAGCACTGAGCTTCAAGACTTGCATATAAGTATTATATTGCAAACCTTTTGTTGAGTTTTCTTTGCATATTTACTGTTTTGGTCTCACCCGTTTAATCATGCATTTAAAAAATGTATATATGTTAACCTCCTAAGACTCAACTTTTTATTTGGTCTGCGTTTTTAATTTCTCCAAGGTATTTGAGATCAGTAGAACCTAAGATGTATAAAAACTAAACATCATCTTTCAACAGGAAATAGTAGTTTTAAAAAATAAATAAATAAACTGATGTCCTCATATGTGGACACTGGGATTATTTCATTATTTATATTATATTATAATTTTATTTGTTAAATTTGAGCAACGACAGACTAAAGCGTCCACTAATGAGGACAACGGGTTTAAATGAAGCACAATAATCTGCGATAAAACCTAAAACCTAATGTCCCCACATGAGGTCTCAGGACATTCAAATACATCTCGATCTTAAAAAGCCTAGAGGATTCAGACACGGCTACAACGTATCCTTCCCTAAGCAACATGGCAACGGGGATTTTTAGTGAGGATACTGGGTGAGATGGAGCAGTCCTGGGGGAGTTTGATGATAGAGAATGGAGCTATGTGACCTGCTGTTTCAGATGCTTCATGATTTATCTCCCGTGCTCCGCGAGGAGGCTTATTTCCTGCTCTGGGATTTCTCTCTTGTGTAGATCGCAGCCACCTGGAAAGAAGTCGTTTGTCTTCATTTCTGCAGAGAAATCTGACATTTAGTGCTGAGGCTGACATTAAACTGTCGAGATGTGATGCACGCTACTGGCTATGTTTAAACGTGCTGCTAATCATAATAATAATAATATAAATAATAAGGTTTCAACCAGATGGAGAGGGACAGTGTTACTCTTTTATTTATCCTTCTTACTCCTTCTTCTTCTTCTTCTGTTCTATTTCCAGCAGCATTCAATGTCTGAGATTGATGTTTTAATATAAACGCGCATATATCTGATCACATTTTATTTAGCGTCCATGGAAACAGTTCATTTCCATTACAGCCTCTTCTGTAATTAATCTGCTCCGCTTCGAGAACACAAAGAAAACTACTTAATCTCGCCGTAACCGTGTTATATTCAAATGAGCATCATTAGCTGGTGTGTGTGTAAACAAAGAGCAGGAGAGAAGCGATGGATGATGTGTAACCGGCAGTGAACCCCCCGCGGAGGCTTACATTTCCTCCCTCTGCGGCATCTTCCAGGTGAGTTATTGAGCTCGAAGCCTCACCTGAAGCGGCTCCCCCACCAGGCGGAGTGTGTCTTTTGCCCTGCAGCCATTCACAGGTTCCAGGTCATGAGGCACGACTGAGGTGCAAAAATAAAATCTCCACCTGGAAGTCGCCCAGTACGACCGTTTCAGCACTGAATCCCTCTGCTGGAGGCCATCTCGACCTCAGCTAGACGACAGGAAGGCACCATTATCTGCACTTTTACTACCCAGCCTCTCTTTCCTTTCAGCCACCAGACTTTTTCTTCATTTTGGCTTTCATTTAATATTTCAGATCTAGCTAATTCATCAAAATATCCGCGACGGGAGCTTCCCATCTCTCAGCAGCCCTCCTGTCCTCTAACACCATAGCCAGGTTTTAAAATATAAAGCACCAAGTGGTGTGCTTACTTCAGGTTCTGTACAGCAGCGTGTGTTTAATCTGTATTTGACATCAGCCAGTGTGTTTACATGCTCAGCTTAATGGAGCTGTGCTTCAAATTTGACTTTCTGAATGAGGTCCTTGTCTCAGTTTATATGCAACTGAGAAAATCGAATAACTGGCGGGAACATGTCCTCCTCCTCCACACTAGGTGGCGATATGTGTTGTTTCAGCAGGTTAATAAGGCCGCCTTTCTGGTTGACCTATTACTTTGTATAATTATCAAGAGCCCTACATGCAGCAGACCGGCATTTACAAGATGGATAATAGTTCAGCTTTTTTTAATCTCGTATATTACGTGTTCGCTACTTCTGGTGCAGATAAGATGGCGCTATCCCTCAGGTGGTTCTTCTACCGGCTCTGTTTACCTTCTTTCTTAGATGTTTTTGTTCCGGGGTCATATACCAGTGCAGTAGTTGTGGAGCATGCGCTCGAGTGTTGTCTAGTTAAAGTCCAATTAAGCGTAACCATGGCGGTGAAGGTATCAGATCTGTACAGGTGAGTATTTGGAGCTTCAAGATGTTACACAGTGTAGGGGATGTTGGCGTTGCATTAAAATTGGTTGGACAACAGAAAGAAGCGAAAGTGAAAGAGAGGTCGAAGCAGAACAACTTATTGTTTTTTTTTTTTGTCCTTTTATTTGGATAAATTGATAAAAGTTGCATTTTTATTTAATCTTTTTTCAGGATAAAACCTCTTAAATCCTTTTGCACCTACTACACAAATTAATGGATTGAACTCGAATTACTTTGTCATTTTACTCCTTTATTTTTTATAAATAATGCTCTGTCGTCATATTTCTTGTCTTTTGTGGAAAATTTTAAAAACTTTATGCATGTAAACGCACCGAGTGACATCAGTGTCTTGCTCAGACATAAAAATTAAGGTGATTTAAATCTTTCATTTTTCTGCCTTGTACCTCGTCTCTCTGTTGCAGAGAATGGGTGTTGTGCTGTGTTGTGTTGTGTTGTTTTGTGATCGAACAAAGAAGCTCTGATTCTCTTCCAGGCCCCTCAACTGCTCATTCTGCATGCTGCATGTAATCACATTGCCATTTTCATCCCAGAAACACACACAAAACAGAAACACGACGCTGGAACAATTCTGTGACGGAAACAAAGCCACGGCCGCTTCCGATTTGGTTATTAAAAACCAACAGTATCACACAAACCGCCGCCTGTAACCAGCCGCAGCTCTAGACTCAAATATTCAGAACCACCGCTTGTGATTTTATTAAAAGGAAATATTCCTGATTCCCGGGAGAAGAGGGAAGGCCACAAGGCTCGAAAGCAAACGTTGGTGGGTTTGCTGCATGTCATGAAATTAGGGGGTCGTCACTCATTATGATATTTTAGGCAAGTGCGCTCGAACATGTGACTTAGCGGAGGTATGTATTAGAGTTAAAGTGACACTGAATGCATGTTTGCAAAATGGATTAACATTTGCATTTGTCTCTTTTTATCAGATCTTCGTATAAATCTTGGTGTTGTGGCAGGCGGGGGACCCTTAGGGAGATCTCCAAATTGCCACTGGTGTACTTTGATAGCTGCTTGGTAGTAATGTGTCCCTGCTGCAGTATTTCCGACTGCTTCTCCATCTCTGCTTTTTTTGAATCAGTTGTTTTGGATCAATAAAGATGGAACACATGGAGGAAAGGTTAACGTCAGAGATATGAACATTTGTATGACTCGTCTTGGACAAAAGTTTCAGTCGCTATCGTTGAAAGTGAATAGCCACTCACCGTGTTCCCCAGAGTTTGATAAGAGACAAAAAGCGTTTTTAATCGGTCCAGGCAGCTGTTAGCTTTAGCTTAGCATAGTTGCTGTAATGTAATGTTGCCAATTAGCCAGTCGTTTGCAAAAGTGATAAATAAACTCAAGCATTTTCCTAATTACTTCTTGTAATTGCAAAAGAAGCACGCAGTACCTGAAACCCCCAACATCTGTCAACACACCTGTGTGACTGGTTTTCAGGTGCTGCGTGGTGCTTTGCCATAATATAGTCCCAATTCTACTGTAGTATATGGTCCTCTCCATTCGTTCTCAGTATTTGTTTCCTTTTTTGGGGATGTCTATATAAAGTTTAAAGGTTAAAAGGTGATGTACCAGTTGTCAGTCCATAAAACTGCTAGACCTTGTAAGGAGACAAGTTTTGTTTGTGAATGGGGGTTCTTGGGGATAAGAACCATATATAAGGGGTCTGTAGAAGCTGAATGGCAGAGAGGATTCAACGATTGGCCAGAAGCTCTCTCAGATTCGGCAAGAGTTTGACATTGTTCTTTCTTGTAAATAAACCTTTTTAAATGCAAGATAAGACTTGTCAGCGGTGATCACTTCTTTCTTCAGCACATCAATATACAACACTACATCTGCCATAGTTAATCCCTTCATGTTAATTACATTGACACTTGAACTTGATGCAAATAAACAGGTCACAAGAACTAATTAGGAAAATTCTTGAGTTTATTTATTACTTCTGCGAACGACTGGCTAATTGGCAACACAACATTACAGTACCTATGCTAAGCTAAAGCTAACAGCTGCAGGCATTGTCGGATTAGGACAATGCCTGGACCGATTAAAAAAACATTCTCACTTATCCAGCTCTGGGGAATACGGTGGCTGACTTATGTCCACATATGGGTGGCGTATCCCTTTAAAGAAATTCAGAGATAAAAGGAAACATCTTGGAGACGTGAAGTGGGAAACACAAAGGAAACACCATCCGCCACTTTGTGTGTAGCAAGGAGGTAGCTCCCAAATACATGACAACTAACCCGAACCCTGAGCAGGGACTGGATGACGTAACGTTTAAAGTTTAATGAGGAGCCCTCACTGACGCTCTTTGTGGATGAATGTGAGCAAATTCCTGCAGCCAAGCTAACATGTGGCTTTGGCGACGGATAATAAGACATCAAAGTTAAAAATGGACCCAATAAATAAGTCATAAGAAGCAGTGTGTGTATGTGTGTGTGTATGTGTGTGTCTGTGTTGATATTACTTTCTCTACATAACAAAGAAGTATTCATGTATGTGTCTTTTTCAGAGACAGCCCATCTCACAGCTGGGATACCCGGTCCTCAGGAGTGGGGGCGATCAAGCCACGGGGGCGAGGGTTATTTTGGGAACCACCGAAGAGGAAGTGCTTATTTTCACCGCCACAACCCCCCCATCCTCCCTCACATCTCCCCCCCCTCATCCCAGCCTCCCGTCGTCTGACAGCTCCCTCTGTTAATTTGCACAACCTCAATTAGCCTTCAGCGGCGGAGAATAAAGGAAGTGGTCAGACAAAATCCTTTGGAAGGGTCTATTCAGCTCAGACGGGGAGAGAGCGTGCGTGGGGTTGGGTGGAGGTGGGGGGGGGATTGGTGTCGATGGTGGTGGTGGTGGGCCGCCGAAGGGATAAAAATACATCTGAGACTGAACAGGCGTTTGATGTTTGGACCAAGCAGCAGCGAGGCGGTTCAACCTCTAAACAGGGAACAGGTCTTTGAAAGGAGACCTGTGATGTCAAACGCCACTTTCACTGAATAAAAGCAACACACACACACGTAATGTATACATTATTATATTTATACATGACACATACGCTTTCATGTACCTATCGCTGGCAGACAAGGGTTATATTCTGGTCCGGTGAATGAGCTTTAACAGGTGAGCGTAGGTGGGAGAAGTCCCCTGCTGGTTTCACCTATTAAGATGAGAGGGAAGTCGGGTTAAAGTTGGATTTTCATTATCGCAGCTGCAGACATATAGATCCTGCAAATTGGTGTGAGACTCGTCGTGCGTACCGTTTCGTTCGTTATCAGTAGTTATGTTCTGATAACTCGTGTGTAATTCTAAATGTTAAAGGGTGTTAAAGAAAATTGGGGCTGCCTCGCCCTTAAATGTAAAAAAGGTCCCCAAAGGATACGAGACACAACAAGTCAGTGGTTGTCTAATAAAGGCCGGCGTCTCTTGTCCTACTTTTGTCCTGCACCGTCGGGACTAGTCGGACCAGCGTGTTGGCAGCTGTTCAGCTGATCCAACGTGATGAATTGACTGGAGAGTGAGTTGGTGGAACAGATAGATCTGTCTCTCTCTCAGAGAGAAAGGAAACAGGAAGTAAAACAAAACAGGGCACACAGAGCATTCTTTTAGTTTTCTTATCTTCATCTCATCTCGACACTCAGCGACCGTTTTCCACAACAACGTGACCATATACAATAATAAATAAACTGATCGTCACGATTCAGTCCATCTCTGTATGCTATACGTTTAGTAGCGCTTCCTAGCCTTCCGGCTAATAGTAGCTCTTCTTGTTTATTTTGCCAAGACACAGGCAGAACTCGGAAAACTTTATTATATATAATAGTGACAATAAACAATAAAGACTATTTTAAAAAAGCATTTAAGACATTCTCAAGTGTTGAGCCCCCTAGTGGTCCGTGGTGTAATTGCAAGGCGTCCATGAAAATAAAATCCTTAAAAAAAAAAAAAAAAAGATCATGACTTATATAGAAATAGAATAATTTCACTCAAATGTGAGACTTTTATCTACCTAAACTTACATCTGTTTGTCCAATTTACTGTATTTTATTAAGAGATCTGGCTCCCATTGTTTAAAGTTTCTGCATGATGCTCTTATTGTGAAACATCTGCAGGAAGGAAACTCATTAACATGCGCGTTCAGGCTAGCACTTGAAATTAAGCTACAAACAAACAACGATAATAAGCACAGTTGCACAAAGAACCCCCACCCATCTCCAGGATGGATCGTGGGGGCTCCTCAGGGTAGAACAAAAATGTGCACCGGTTCGAGGACCCCCCCAAAAAAAGTTTGAGAACCACTGGGTTAGGTGTCAGTGTTCTGCTTGTGAGAGCTAAAATAGCTAAAAACATTCCTGTGTGAGATCGGAAATTTGCAAGTTAAAAATCATACAGTGTCTATAGATGTATTTAAACAGCTCCTTGTAGAGGAGGCCAACGGCAGATGGAATAAATGACTCTTTGTAGATATTCTTCTTGGCCATTGGTTCGACCAGTCTGCAGCCTGAGGGCAGAAGCTGCTGAGTGGAGGTTGACAAAGAGATCCTGATACATCTGGTTTGCCCTTTTTTTTTTATTGTGTTTATAGGAAGCTGGAAGCTGTTTTTGTCCAATAATCTTTTAGGCCTGATTGTCTTTTTTTAAAAAATAAAACAGGCACAAATTGTCAAAGTAATTTAACTAAAACAGCTTATGATCGTGTTTCTTTTTGCAAATAATAATAAAAAGGGACTATTTTTAGATTCTTAGTAATAGGTAAGTAGGAGAATATTTGATGTGAACAGCTCTGATGTGTCTCTGCAGGGTTTTCTGCTTGTGATTGGATAATTGCATGAATGGCCAAGTGAAGCGCACACATGAAACTCCACTTACATGCATGCATTTCTCATCGGTTACTCGTCACCCACAATCTTTTTGCCTCTCATTCAATAAACACACACAAACTAGACATTATTAGCCTCATGCTCCCATAAAATTCAGGTTTTTTACAGTTTAACGCTGCGTAACTGGCTCCTTTAAAAAGGCTGAGAGTGTGTGAGCGTCGGAGCACACGGTGACGGAGATGAAGATAGAGGCTGATGTTTGTTTGTGATCGGGGCATTAGTAGCCATCTGTGACCTTGCTATGTGAAGAAAGCCTCTGGATTATGTGTGTGTGTGTGTCTCTGGTGGGGTTTTGCCTTCAACACATTTGCAGGAAAGCTCTTCTGACAACACGGGAGCAGTGCAGGAAACCTCCTCTCCATTTCTGTCTGCTTTTGGAGGTTTAGTTTCCCCTTTAGATCCTCACTAGAGGTGAGAATATTCATTTCTACTCATTCTCAAAGTTTCCTTTTTGCTTTTTAACTCGATATTAGTTAGTTGTATTTACACAAAGTATCGGATTGGTATCGCCGATTCCAGTATCGTATCGGAAAGGAAATCGGTGGTATCGAGCATCATCTCATCTTCCATACTTCCTCACTAGGCTCGTGGGGATTACTGGAGCCTATTTCAGCTGGCATGCACACCTAGGGTCAATTTAGAGACACCAATTAGCCTAACGAGCATGTCTTCGGAGGTGGGAGGAAACCGGAGTACCCGGAGAAAAACTCCACCCCGAAAGGCCAGAGCTGCACTCAAATCCGTACCTTCTCGCTGGGAGGCACCAGCGCAAATGTGATGGAAAATTACACTTTCATTCTTACTGTCTGTCTGTATTTGCTCAGGTGACCTTTTAGCCTACATGAGCTCACAACAGGTTAAAATAAGTTCAGCAAAAGTTCATATTAAGTGTGATGTTACGTTACCATCTCCCATGTGCAGACTGAAGACCGTTACTTGTCTCGTTTGCACTTCGCTTGCACTTCCCCTTCGATCTTCTCACCTCCTGTCTAAAAAGAAAAAAAGACCCGAAAGGTGGAAAGTTCATGGAAAGGATGCGCCCACATGTTGTGTGTATAATTGTCATTTTAAGATGTTTGTGCACTGCTATAAAAAGAACGTGAATGTGGAGGAGAGACAGAGCTGTTTCCTGTCGTACACGGAGCCGCTCTTCCCCTAAACCTCGCTTCACATATAGAACAACTGACCGGAAAAACATTTTATTGAGGAAAACAAGAATTGCCATCACACTAACCACTATACCTATTTAAAAAGTGGACTAGAAAGGGCCACTACGCTGCAAGTATTTGATTCATACATCACCCAGGTCTTATGGATTAGCGGTAGAAAGCCAGACAAACCTCACCAACCCAAGCACACGCCGATCTTAACAGAAGACGAGTGCAAAAACAAGGTAAATCTAGGTTAAAGTAGAAAGTGCACGTTTTATACGCAGCCTGCAAAACCCAGCTCTCATTATTATTATTATTAGCTGGGTCTGTCGGAGCCAGAGGCAGCATTTAAATCAGGTTGTGCGTCTCTCACCAAATTTGCAACATGCAACTCGCGTGAGATTATTTCCCTTCCATTCATTTCACTATTCAAACACAAGTACCCACCCTCACGCCTGCATGTCAAGAGAGCTGTGGAACAAACACATTAATGTTCTTTCACATTAATTTGAAACAAGTCACCATGACCTGTCATTATCTGAATTTTCTGAAAACTTTTTTTTTTTTTAAATTTCCACTTTAAAAGAGGAACAACCTGCTCTACAGCTTTAAAGGCCTGTCCGCATATAACGTGATTCTCTCCCTGTTCATATCTTTGTAGTCAACAGTGGACGTTCCAGGCTCTGGTTGGATGTATCTGCTGTGACTCTTCTTCTAAATGAGAAGAAAACACTATCAAGGACGCTCTAAGCCTGGTGATCCATCACATAAACATTTGGGGAGCTCCTAGTTTGTGTGATTATATCAATCCACTGCATCGGACGCTCACCTTAAAGTTGAGATTAGCTCAACGTCGCTCAGGTCTGTAAATATTACAGTGGGTTCAAGAATAATTCTTCAATCAAACATGCAGGCAAAACAAGGACCAGAGGAGGAGATTCCACTGATGAAAAAGACAAGGAAAATATTATTTAAAGTCACAGAAATGAAACTTAGAGGCAGCTGAATGATAAACCACTTCCCACACCTGACTCCACTCCTGTAATTAGGAAAAAAGGAAACAGAAAGAAGAGGAGAGGTAATAGAAACACTGACATTTTCCTGAAACACGTTTACGTGGTAAAGGTACGTGATTTTTCATGTTGATATAAAAGTTTATCACAAAAGTTCAATAAAATGAGAAGTCTCCCCGTCGGGGAATCGAACCCCGGTCTTCCGCGTGACAGGCGGAGATACTGTCCACTATACTAACGAGGAAGTAACAGAGGGCGACACGTGTCTCAAAGTCTCAAAGACTCATGGGATATCGCGAGACGTGACTACGAGAGTTGCAGCCCATTCGCAAAACACCTTTCAATGGAAACGCTACACACTTAAGCAAAATTTCAGAAACATCGCTTATGTATTCCTCTTTATTGCCAAAATTATTAACAAGTAATTTTTACCTTTCATCCCTTATCCTCCTGAGACCTGAGCTTTTGTTTGCGATGCGTTTTTAATGTCTCCAAGCTATTTAGAATTAGTAGGACCTAAGATGTATAAAAACTAAGCATCATCTTTGAAAAATAAATAATATCCTCATATGTGGACACGGGGATTATTTCCCTGTATAATACAATAAAGATGCCAATGTGTAAAAAAAAAAAAAATGCACGAACATGACTGCGCAAAGACGGAACTGCAAACAATGAAATCCCAACGTCCTCAAATGAGTACCTGTTAATTAGTGACGTTGTAGTTCGTTACTACTCATAGTAATTTGATACATTTGTATTAAACTAGAAAAGTTAATAAGGATAAATCAACAAGTTTCAACCGGGTTTTGGTCTGAATGAATGAAAAACAATATTTAGATGTAATTTTAGACTGGATGAGACCAGTAACCAAGAGAAATTAAATAGGACAGAGACAGCAGATGACATTGGAGCTCATTGGATCAGAGACGCTTTGTAAGACTTTAGATATTATAATATATAAATCATAGATGTTTTCTGGACCAGACCAGTATTATTTCCCTGTTAATATCTTTGTGTCCCTTTCTCTTTTCTGAATAATTCTTTACATGCTCTGCTGATGACATAATATTCATGATTCCCAGAAGATGAGTCTTTCTCCTCTACTGCCACCATCAGGTCAAATCTGCACTTACATATGAGAGAAAACTATTTCAGACTTTAATGTGAATCTTTTTGTTTTCAGAGATCATAATGTCCTGTCTTATATATCTCAATCTTATCTTTAATCCAGTGCCTTTTCCTCTTTCTTCCCTCTGCTCTCTCTACAGCCACAATTATCCATTATGTGTTTTACCTACTGGCTTTACAAGGTTTCCCATCTGAAAACGGAGCTCTATTAAATCAAACAACCCGATTTAATAATTACAAAATGCCAACACCTTGGAGAGGGCCTTAATTAGCAATTAGCAAAGTACACCACTGAGGTGACTCATGATAAAAGGATTATAGAAGCTCAGCTCCATACGGAAGGGACCAAACAAATTTACCGGCTCATTTTATTAGTGTAATCTATTGTTTATCTATTTGTTTTTAAGTTCATTCATTAAGGTTCTCTTTCTGTATTTCTTTATGCGAGTGTGCTGCAGCGTTTATTATAAGAATTTAACAATTAAAGTCTAGTTTAGGGGGCAACAGGTGCAGAAATAATAATTTGGTGCAGCTGATTCTTCATTATTAAATTACTTTTTACTGTATTTATTTAGTAATTCAGTGTTTTTCCTGATCAAAGAGGACCTGTCCACTCTTACAACATCAGAAAACAAATGTTCCTTTCACCCTCTAATAACCCATTTTTTATATATCAAGTACTGTTCATGTTCCCTTTCCTCCCTCTTATTATTTCCAGTTCATTTTTATTCGTAATTTATCTTTGTTTTTATCCTGGAAATCATTTATTTTTCATTTTTCATGATTCATCCAAGTTTTATTTCTGGTTTTCTACATGTAAGTGTGGAGTGTAGTTTGTGAATTCAATGTGAATATGAGACCCAAGCATTTGTTTCAAATGCATCTTAATTTTTTTAAGATAAGATTAAGATCTTTAGGTATTTTAATGCAAAAGCAGAATTGGAAACAATGAAATCCCAAAGTCCTCAAATGAGTAGTTGTGAATTTGTTAAATTTTCATGTCATATCAAACTTGAAAAGTAAATAAGAATAAATAAACAAGTGTACTGACTGTACCAGTACATGGCAGACAAAAGTGTCTCGTTATAAGGGCGTCTGTAACGAGCTGCAACAAACCTAAAACATAATGTCCCCATATGAGGACACCGGGTCTCAAGAGGGCACAGGTGCAAAACTAAATAATAATTTCTTGCATCCACTCTTGACTTCAGTAAACAAGTCACAAAATGTTCCTTTCACCACCTTCTATAACCTATTTTCATCAGTCCAGTTCTGTTCACGTTGCCTCTCTGTACCTGTTTCCATTCATATGATTATTGTTTTTATAATTTTTACCAGAAATTATTATTATCATGTAAAATTAGGTGAAAATTAGATTTTACAGGTGCGGTTCTGTATTTCTACATGTAAGTGACGCCTCAAAACCATAACCAATTTAATATGGATTTAATATGAGTTACTGTCCAGTTTAGAGGGCACAGGTGCATTTTTGTTTCTTCTACTTCTGTGATGATCCTGTTTAAATAAATATGAAATAAAAGCAGACGTCTGGTTTCCCACATGTCTCTGGTTTCTAAGACTTTTTGGTCAAACAGGACCTGTCCACTCTTAACATCAGTAAACAAGCTACAAAATGTTCCTTTCACCACTTTCTATAACCTATTTTCATAAATCCAGTACGGTTCACGTTCCCTCTCCTCTCCTTTCCTATTTCCAACTCATTTATATGGTCATTTTTTTGTAATTTCCAGCAGAAATTACAGTGTGTAACTGTAAATATACAGTTACTGTAAATATACAGTTAAAGTGTCCAATGCAGTTTGATGCCTCAATACCATAACCAATTCCCGGTACAGTTACAGGACTAACTTACTAATTTCCCGCAGCTTTTACTGTTCTCTTTATATTCACTGGTCAAACAGGATGTGTCCAGTCTTCAGACGTCTAAAAATAGAATCACAAAATGTTCTTTCCCCCTCCAATAACCCCCTTTTTTTATATATATATATAAATCTGGTAGTGTTCATGTGGCCTGTCCTCTCCTTACCTTTCCTCTCTCCCTGCTCTGCTCTCTTTCTTCTTGTCAGCTTTCCTTCCTCTGAACCCCATCGTCTCTATCCGTCTTTATCTTTTTTTTGTGTGTCTCTTATTCCCCCCCTCCCCACAAAAAAAAAAATCCTATTCCCATAAAACCATCTCTGACAGCTCAAAGCACAAAAACTCACCTGTTTTATTTATTTATTTTAAACTCATTTTTCTCTGCTCTCCCCCGAGCTGCGAGAAGTGAAAACAGAATGAGTCACGGAGAAGAAATTCAAACCAGAAAAGATAAAGAAATCACTCTCCCGCCGTCATCTCCCCGTTGACATTTCCCTTTTTTTTTTTTTTTTTTTTAAGTCTTGAATATTTTACTAGTTTGACGCTTTGGTTCCCAAAGGCATTTTCAAAATCTTCACTTCAGCACTTAATCTCTGGTTCATCACATAAAAAAAAATATATATATATATATAAGCTTCCAGGTGACGCGACAAATTGACAGAATAGCGTGCAAGAACATGTGCAAGACACATAGTTAGGAAATGTTGCAGGAACAAATGAATAACTCATGGCGAAGAAAACGGAAGAACAAAAGACGGTGCAGAGGTGAGCAAAGACAAAAACTGAAACAAAACATGCAAACCAGAGAGGGAAGGGAAAACCAGGACACATGGAATCTGGGAATATAGACATGAACAACAACTCAACAGATGAGATGAGAGTAAAGACAGCTACACGAGCACTGATGAGATAACAAGAAACAGGTGAACCATCGGGGGAGGAAACAAACGAGGCAACTTGGGAGAAAGGACTTGACAGGTTTGGTTCTGGAGGACGGGAGGATGCAGCAGGTCAATCTGAAGCTGGAGCCGAAGCTCCCTACGCATGCAACTCCTTGTAGGCTGTCTCAGAATTGCCTGATATGATCATCTGACAGATTTGTTGCAATTCTCAAAGAGAAGGAACTTGAAAGCATTGTGGTTTGTTAGTACTTTTAAACCATTTTGATTTTACCTGTATATATGATGACGTATGAATGATTGTAATGTCGCCTCTGCAAAACAGATTCTCTAATTCAGTGAGCTCACCTGGTTAAATAAAGGTCTAATAAAATTTAAAAATCAGCTTCTCTATTCACACATATCTTTGGTTGGTTGGAGGAAGTTTTGTGCAACCGGTTCTGTTGACTGGTCCAGGGATTTTCAGGTCGCCTCAGCCGCACACAGGCCGCAGGCTTCAGATTTGTGTTGCATGATGTGCGGCCACGAGCTGAGATCATGTTGCAGGTTACAATGAACCGAGGAAATGTTTCCGAGATTGTCAGTTGGTGTTTGCTGTAATTTTATACTCACTCTGGAGTCGTTTCATTCAAATTAACTTGGCGTGTGTATTTTCACTTAATTTGCATTTTGTTACTAGAGAAACAGCTGGTAGTTGCAGCTCAGTATGAGGCAAGCGTTTCAACCAACCTCCAGGTCTGAGCGATGAAGTCCATATGGAAGTGAAAAAAAAAAACTGCAGTTCATCGATTGGCCACTAGAGGCTCCAGAAGGGAGCAAATCCCCATAGACCCCCATGTTAAAAAGACCAAATTTATATATTTATTATGTTTACAGACTGTTTTTTTTTCTAACAAATTTGTTTATTTTATTGAAGATTTAAAATTCTTCTAGCAGTCTCAACCAATGAATGTTGAAACAAGATATTTCCTAGTCTAAGTAGTGGATTCATATTTCGCACTTATTATTATATATTATAAAGTATTATTTATTATTAATTACATTTTAACTTAAGTTCCAGTTTGACTGTTGGCCTCCCGTTAGCCTGGCTAACACACCGGAGCCTCACTGGAAGGCTAGCCTCAGGCTAATTCATTAGCTGACTAAATAGAGCTACCAGACTAGCTATGTTGGTCACTGAAACCAACCATTAAAAGAATTCTTATTGGATGTTCTTGTATGAGATTTTTTTCTTTAAAATGATCCGAAATGGACCAAAATCTCGAAATCAACTGGAAGCTTGTCACTAGCTCAGGTGAGGACTAGCAGAGAGGCCGAGGCTAGCAGCTAGCGGCCTCTGGCAGCGCCCGAAGCGGGAATGCCCTTAAATATGCGGAATTTTAAACCTTAATAAAAAACTAAACAAATGAGTTAGAAAAAAATCATCCCCTGTGGTTGTCATGAATAGTGAAATAAACCATTGAGACCAAAATCGGTTTCTGAACCAGGCTGTAAACATGTTTAATAATGTAAAGTTGGACTTTTTAACATGGAGTCTGTGGGGATTTGCTCCCTTTTGCGCCTCTGGTGGCCACTTGATGAACTGCAGCTTTTTGCACTTCCGCATGGGGTTCACCGCTCAGCCCCGGAGGTTGCCATATTTGGAGTATGCCAGAGAAAAGCTTATTCAACATGGCGACTACAAGCTCCGCCCACTTCGGGCTTCATTTTTTGAGGTTCAGAATCTAATGGGTGACGTCACCACGGGTTTGTCCATAGTATAAAAAGTCAGTGATTTCAATGTCTCCAATTCAATCAACGCTTGTATACTATTCTATACCACCAACCATTACACAATGTTTTAAGTGAAAAACACACAAAAAAAAACATGCTAATTTAGATTTAAAAATGATCAATTCCTCTTGTCCTTATCCACTTTGGGAACCGTTTGGTTATATTCCTGTTAATAAAACTCTAATTTCCTCAGCTGAGAGATGCCTCTTTATTCCTGTAGCTGTCAGTGTCTTTCACGCCCACGCACCCACACAAACACCCGCCACCCACGCAAGCGTGGCATCACCTTACACCCACGGGCAGCCCTGAAGTGAAGAAGAATGTTCCTCGTTGAAATGCACCGACACTGACATATCACAGGGATATTTAGGCAAAATATTGCATTCAAAATTATGAAAATCACTTTTATGGAAATGAGATCCATCCACCGCTGTCAGTCAGCCTCTCTGGTTTACAGGTGACCCCGGACAGCTCGGTGCTTTCTCCTCCCGTCAATCACGGTTAAAGGCAGACGGGGATATCTCCTCGACTGAAGCCGCACATCTGTCGCCAGTCAGAGCGTTCGGGCCTCGTCACCGTCTGAACTCTGCTCCGTGGAGACAGCCGAACAGAGATAATCAACTCGAACAAAGCTGCCTCTGTCTCTGATGTGACCGGGCTTTAAAATGATCCACGGATGACTTTTAACTGTGTAATCATCTGGGCTCTTTCCTCCTTTATTTATCACGCCTTTCCTGCCTTTCAGATGTCTGCAAGAGTAAAAAAAACAAAACTGCATCTGCTCAAGTTTAAAAGGATATTTGGTAAAACAGTTCCAAATATGTCCATATCCGTAGCCTTGTTGCTGCCTATTAACCTAAAATCAAGTTTGAAAACCCTTGTTTTAATAATGTGGTTTGCACATATTTTGCGACTGCAGTGAATCCTGCAGGAAAAAAAACGCTTCAGCTTGTTGCCCCAGTTTTTATCATGTTTAAATTCAAAATACATCCTGTAGATGTCTACCGTCGCTGTTTGTTTTTCCCCAGGATGCTGTGACAAAAATAAATAAAAAAAAAAAACAAGCCCATCAGACTGTTTCTTTTAAATTGCCCCGAATGCATTTCAGTTCAGTTTGAGCTGCCTTTCAGTCTGTCTGTCAGCGCTTCTGCTGCAGAGCCTGTTCATCCTGTCATTAACCGACTGCATCTCAGACGTGACAGTCAGAGAGTTGTCAGAGGTTTGACGGGTCATCATTAGGGAGAATGAAAACTATTAAAATAACTCTTCTTTTTTTTCGTGATAACTTTCACATTCCCACTGATCACACAGGAACGCTGCAGCTATGTTATGGCATTGTTCTGTTGCAGGTGGATTGCAGTATTCTTTTAAAATAAAAACAGGGGGCTGTAAGACTTGATAATTTCTCATGGAACCGCCTCAGTCAGAAGAGAAGGACTTGATCAGAAGGAATCTTCAATCAGGTGGAGACGTGTGGCGTAAACCTTTTACCATCGGTTCAATAGTAAAATATTGGAGGAAATAAACCCATTCTTCCTTAACATGTTGGCTCCATGTGAGGTAATGACGTCTGTGAGGGTTATCAGTCTAGCATTCAGTGTATCTACAAACCAAGGTGAAACAAGGACAGCTGAAAGAAACGACCGTTGAGGGGTTTACATGTTTATTAAACTCACATGACGTCCTGTTAAAAACCTAAAACATCTTCAAAAGACAGATTATTAGAAGAATATTTTTGAAATTGTGCAAAGTAATTGTTTTTTTAGCCTCCTCTAAAGTGAAGTCAAAGCAAGTCCAGCTCCCCCTGGTGGCTGGCTACAGTATAAATAATAAGCTCCACCCCCTCCATTTTAGTGGATGGGACTGGGATGAGCCAGAGCTGTATATTAGAGAGAGTCTGGCCAATTAGAGAATGCTGATTGGTTCTGAGCTGGCCACGTGTTTCATGGGCGCCATGTTTGCTACATCTAACCAATATTCACCCATAGAGAAGTGACAATAACAGAATGAAGTTGGATTAAAAGTTAAGATAAGCCACAGTGCTCAGTCTACGGCTCCAGCACAGGATCAGGAAAACACGGTGAACAAAAGGAGAAAGTTATGAGAGCAGAAGATTAAAAGTCATACCATCATTAATGTGTATCTCAAAAACGCCCAACACCACTTTATAAATGAGTTTCAAATGCTTGAAGTTAGCCAAGACTTACAGTAGAGTAGTAGAGCTCCCCCTGGTGACTGGTTGCAGCATAGGTCATAAGCTCCACCCCCTCCATGTTAGTGGATGGAACTTGGACCAAATTAAAACACTAAAATATGCACTAAAACACTAAAAAGGATGCATGTTAATTAGTTGCCGTGTCAACCACTCCATAAAGCAGCCTCGTGGGACCATGAGAGTTACAATAAAAAAAAAATTAAATTAAAATAGGTACAGTGTATAATCCAACATTTCCTTGTAACTGGTGGAAGTAGAGCAGAGCGTGGTATTAATTAAACAAAAACAGTCACATTCTGGCTCCAAAGTCACAAGATGGTGCTTGTTTGGCCAATGCAAAGAAGTGGAGACGCATCATCCATATTTATATACAGCCTATAGCCGTAATGGCCATGTGGTATTCATCTAATGTCCACTATCTTATTCCAGAGCCAACGGAACGATCATCTGACCTCTTACTCCTACTTTGGTCGGCAGATTCCAAAGTGACTTGGCTGAGAACATCCCATTTCCAAAAGTGATTATCAACTAGTTGAAACATTTATCATGGCAATCCTGGACCGGCTGTTTGTACTCGGCTTAGTTCTATCAGGATGGATTTGTTCTTTCCTGTCATGCCACATGACAATGTCCAGCATTATTAGAGTTGTGGACAGGTTAAGGTCCACCTTCATTCCTCGACCTTGGATGAATGAAGGTTTTGTTCTGCCTCCACCACCAGCTCCTTGACGAAGGTGATCGTGCTCAGGTTTCATTTTGGCTGCTTGTTTCTTCTGTCTTTGTTGCTCCAAGATGTCTGCGAGAGTAGAAAAGTACTCTATTGTTAACAAAACTGCCCCTACTCAGGTTTTAAAGGATATTTGGTGAAACAAATTTATTAATAAACTGATGGATGCAACATGAAGATTAAAGGATTGTAGATAGCAACTCAGCGACTGTCATTTCTGTCGTCCTGCAGCTCAGTTTTAAAAAGGACTTTCCTCTGACATAAGCTTAACAACAGAGCTAAAAACAAAAGGGTAAATACACAGACAAACTGAAACAAACAAATAACACATTATTGGACATGAAAGACGTGACAGTCCCTGATATTATGCTGGATTTACTGTCTGTGCAACCTTGGTACTTTCCAAGTTCTGAGTAAGAAACTTCTGTGAAATATTTCCAAACCAATACGTCTACAATATGTACAATAAATAATTTAAACCGACTGATCAGCGTGATTTAGAGTGACCAGATTTGAGTTTGTGAAAAAGAGGACCCTTCAGTGGACACAGAGAGAGAGAGAAAGTTTTTTAAAATTGTTTCTAAGTTTGAGTTTGACACATTTGACACAGTTTTTAGCTCTTCCTATCTTCATAACGTTGTAGCCTCCCAGCTAACAGTAGTTCTTCATAGCTTCCTAGCCTCCGAGCTAAATGTAGCTATTCATAGCTTCATAGCCTCCCAGCAAATAGTAGCTCTCCATAGTTTTGTAGCCTCATAGCTAATAGCAGCTCTTTCCTTTTCCCCCTTTAAATGATGAGCACAGATTACTGTCACGTGTTGTTATGAGGAGTTATGTCATACCAGAAGTAATCTTAGTTTTTCTGTGAAGTGCTCAAGTGCATGTTTGGTTTGTTCATTCGTTTGTTTTGTGCAGACACAGAAGACAAGTTTTGAAGTCATAATCTGTCTTTGTTGACAGTATTTATTTTACTCCTTTAAGTGTATGGATTGTTATATGTTATGATCTACACATTCAAATATATATGAACACTTTCCTAAAACTAATCATAGCTCTGTCTGCATCACAGCTGAAGAATAGATTAACATAAAACTGGGTAAATGCACAATTTAATCAGACCTTCCACTTCTTTACTGTTTCTTCAGTCGTAGTTTACTGTCTGTGGTGTTGTAGTGGTACTTTGCCCTTTCAGTGCAGCTCTCAGGCTGCTTGTTTGCTCGTTAAACCTTCCCATTTATGACATTGAAACAAGAATTTCCGGTGACCCTCAAAGGCAGCAGAAACTACATTCCAGGTGAGAAAGAAAAAAAAGCGATCTACCTGTAAACAGATCAGCCGTGGCTGAAAAAGACCTGCCAGTGATTTACAAATTAATTAAAACAAAAGCATTTTTCAAACTGCATCGCGGACCCTCCGCCGTCAGTTTATAATCTATTCCTTTAATGATTAACTATTTTTTTCGCCTCACACTCATCGCGACTGTAGCAGGAAGGTGATCTCTGTGTCCTTGTCCGAAAAAATATTACGTTGCCTTGTCGTTCACATATTTTTTTAGATTTTTTTTTTTTACCTCTGGCTTTTCAAACCACATCCTCTCAGACAATACATTCCTCAGCTTGTTTTTTTAAAGCAAACCAGTTCTGCGACCAATAAGAAACTGAAAGCAGATTTTCACTCTTGCGTTCGCAGGTAAGTCGACACTTCCTTTATCAGTTTTTCCTTATTGTTTATTATTTGTCTTTGCACTTAGAAACTTTAGTTTACTTGATAAGTTCTGGTTATTCAGTGTCAGTCCGGTTAAACAAATGAGCTATTTAAAGTCGATTAAAGTCGATTTATTTGACGGCCAAACACTGTTATCACGGCTTCAAACAATATAATATAATATAATATAATATAATATAATATAATATAATATAATATAATATAATATAATATAACTCTTGCAGGTAGACTTTTTACAAATTCATTGTAAATGGCTAAGAATGAGAATAGTTCCATATTGATATATTAAACAAAATCTGATTGATTTAAGTCAATTTAATCATATTTTTATTAATATTTAAAATATATTCTCAGAAAATGACACAACTTACAAAATGCCGCTCACTCTAATGGTTACAACAAGAGTTGATATTACGTTAAAAAGTTCTTCATTTTCATTATAGCCGATTTTCAGGACTTCCTCTTTGCTTAAATCTGGAAAAGAGAAGCTGGACAACCAGAGAGCGCTGCGTGGACGGGTTTTTAGAGCAAACCGTCAACCAGAAACTTAAAAACTGATGATCAAAATGAATTGTGAGACGGGAGAAGGAAGTGTTCTTCGTGGAAACATTGTCTCTAGTCTATTATAGACAGGACCTGCAGCCAAGCCGGAATCATGAGTTTCATTTTTTGTCCTGCAGCTCCTCTTACCTGTTTGTCAGAAATGCTGGCTGCCTTGTTATATGTAAACAGAACGACTGTCTGAAAACACACCTCCCTGTTTCATTCCTCATCTGAGAGAGCAGCGAGCAGGCAGACGCTTCGTCCTCAGATTTAATTTGGGTTCCTTCCTCACAGTTTGGTCCTATTTAATGAGACCAGATGTCGGAGATGACGGGCAAGTCCACGGACGACACCAGCGAGGACAGGGTGTCCCTCAAGAGCAACGGGAAGACGCCGATCAACAGCCCCATCAAAGCATCGCTGGGAAGGCTGCAGTCGGTCACGAAAAGCTTCCGGAAAGCTGTGGAGAAGAGTCCTCGGTCACCTGGAGGGAAGGGGTCGAAGGTCGCGTCCAAAGCATCAAACGATGAGTCAGGAGCTCTGTCCTCACCTCCGCCTCCATCGCCCAGTGAGTACCTTCATGAAACCTGCTGTGAAATGGGATTTACATACAGGTACACAAACATGGCCTTTCAAGGTCAGAAGATGAGGAGGAGACACAAGGTGAGAGCTGAAAAGTCTCTCTTTTTTTTTTACAGCTGATTGCATCCTCAGCAAACAGTGCATGTCTCTGGTGGGAATTGAACTTTTAACCCACCCACGAGCGTAAGATAAGAAATCTCATCAAATGGAATTAGCTGCTTTGTTCGCTTCACCTTAAATCCCCTGCACTTGTGTGAGCTTGTTTAATACGTAGGTTTTATCGTGTGTGTTCAAATGCTTTCATCTGAGAAGGTCAAGCACCGCTACACCGTGTCTCCTCTACGTCCAGCACAAATAATAATTTAACTGTG
Organism: Mugil cephalus; assembly: GCF_022458985.1. NCBI lineage: Eukaryota > Metazoa > Chordata > Actinopteri > Mugiliformes > Mugilidae > Mugil > Mugil cephalus. The sequence continues at coordinate 20,697,666 of NC_061786.1, read as the reverse complement.
TATCGGCAGGTGTGAATACAGTTTGGACAATTAAAATGATCTAAAAAGCGTCCACCAGATTCATCAGATTGCTGCATGAAATGGTATTAGATCCAGGAAAACGCATTCACCAGTCATACTCCTCCCCTCTAGAGGTCAAAGAAAGGGTCAGATATTGTTTGCTTGTACGAACCACAGTAGGTATGCTGTCGGAAAAAGATTGCACACGTTTGAAACAAAGGAGCACAGACAAGCAAAGATCAGAAAAATCAGGCCAGGATTGACACTGGATCCCATTCAGTTTACAGACCAGAGGGGGAGCAGTAAATCGTAGGATTACGTTATCGAAAAGGACAATCAACGAAAGAGCTTTTAGAGACTTGTCTTATCTTCAGATTAGTCCACAGAGGGTTTGTGGTAGATGGACTCCAACCAGACGACAGGCAGTAAAGCATGGAGGTGGAAGCATCAAGGTCGGCAGCTGTTGTCATCAAATTTACCAAGTCACTGTTAGATGCACGCCTGTATTTGTGGACGTTGAATCAGGGCAAAACACGTCATGCTCTGTCTTTGTAGCACAAGATCATTCCACATAATTTCAGAATAAAGCAAAGTAAAAATGATTTTAGAATAACTGAAGTTAAGACGCTGAATATTGGATGCATGAGATTAAAAAGTTTAAAACAACCAATACACGCGACGTGCACTGAGTGAGATCGCTGATAGAGGTAGAGTTTCTTTGTTTGTTTTTTTTTTTTTTTTATGCAGTTCGCCTGGGTTTTCCCCTGGGAAGAACAGATCGTGCCACTAAAAAAAAAAAAAATCGCCTCATTGATTAAACAGAAGGCTTTACTATGCGATAAGGCAACTTCTAACTTTCCCTGAAGCCTTCTGCAAACATGCCATTGACATTTTAACCATCTTTACAATTGTCTAAATGACTCTTTAGTTTGTCCAAAAAATCAACGATACATGTGAGAAATAATCAGGAGCAGCATGTAATCATTGAATTCAGTGTTTACATGTAAACACTGGGCATGTGTCTGCAGCAATTACGTTACATTACTTTAAGGTTTCAGTGGTAAATTTACTACAAGCGGTTTGGTTTCTTGTAAATCATTATCCAAATAACCAGGAGAAAATGAAGACACTCTAGACAACTTTCGGTTTTGTGGACGAGCCTGTTCTGTTATTATCTAGAGTCAATCTTTCCTCTGTTTGTTAAACACGTCACCATAAAGTCAAAGCGCTGCCAAGTCATGCGCTCTTGTAAAAGTCAAGAGTGATTTTTTTGTTCTTTTACCTCTGACTGGATAAAGACAGATACGATGGCGAAACTAGGGAATGTACGGGAAATTTTCTGGAAATGTTTTGCTGGTGTCAGACTCCCCTCTCTCTGCCTCTCCGTCAGGTCTGAGCGCTGCGAGCCCTTCTCCTCGGAAGAACTTAGGAGGCTTCTTCCAGAAAAAAGACGAGGACGAGGCCGGCGACGCTTCGCCCAGAGACAAAACCCTGCCACGTTCAAAGACAGGTGATTCTACGAACATTTTTTTTACAAATAAATCTTATTTAGAATCCCTTCAAATATGTAACCAGAAGATCTGACTTGTTTCAAGTTAGCTAGCATCCTAGCATCCTAGATAATTGTACCTCTTCCTGTTTCCCCCTTTGAATGATGAATAGAGAATACTGCCACCTGCTGGTACGGAGAGTTAAGATGTTAGCTCAGACTTGTATTAAGTTAGCTAGCATCTTAGCATCCTAGATAATTGTGGCTCTTTCTGTTTCCTATTTTGAATGATGAATACAGAATACTTTAACGTGCTAGGACAGAGATAAGATGCTAGCATGAACTTGTATTGAGTTAGCTAGCATCTTAGCATCCTAGATAATTATAGCTCTTCCTGTTTCTCCTTTTGAACGATGAATTCAGAATACTGCCACCTGCTGGTATGGCGAGTTATTTCTTCTTGGATGCAGTCCTTGTGTTGTGTTCAAGTGCAACCTTGTGGTCCAGACACAGGACAGGACAAACCCCAATAGATTTATTAACTCTTGTGGATGTTGTTTCTCAGATCCCAATATGTCCGGTTCCACAAACTCCCTTATGAAAAGAGCATCGACGCTGCGCCGAAGCCTGGGGTTAATTTCAAAGAAGGACAACAAGCAGGAGCCACTCAAAACTGTCTCTGAAGGAGCTGGGGCCGACAAGAAGGAGGAGGGGGAGGAGAAGGAGGAGGACGAGGAGAAGGAGGATGAGGAGAAGGAGGAAATGGAGGAGTCATACATGCTGCCAGATATACCCCACACACCACTGTCAGGTACAGGCTCTGATGCATGTTTTTATATTTTATTAATCTGTGAAAGAAAAGAGAAAACGTGAACCATGTTATGGGACATGCAGGAGAGACAGAGGATCATTATGCAATATACATCGTTAGCCTAATAGCATGTTTGAACCTTTTTGGAAAACCAGAAATAACACAATTTTTAGCAAGAACATTGGTATTTTTATTAATATTCAAGTAAAAAAAAAATTAAAAACGCAAAAAAAAAAAATCTTACTACAGCTTATACTGTTTAACAGATTTTAAGAAAGTCTACAAGGAGACATGATTGATTTATGGTTAGATGGATGTGGATTAGTAGTTTTTGCATTCCAGTTTCTATTTTGTTTGCGTCTTCCTCCTCCTCTTTCTGTTCTAGAGAGAAGAATATCTGGAAATTTTAATTTTACAAATGTGGACTAAAGCAAGTCAAGTATGAGCAAGATGATGAAAGTACTTAAGTTATGTGTCAAGACTTTCATCTGTCTAGAATTAGGTTTAATCGATGGGTACACTGCGGAAAAGGAACGTCAGGAAAGCAACAAATGCTTCAAAGAAAAATGTCTTATATTTTGTTCAGAGACTAGAGTTCTGTGCTTATTTTAAGAGCAAGCAAAAATAGCTTAGCCCATTGGCAGATTTTTTTTTTCTTAATACAAGATGATTTGATTGAATATAAGAATATTTTCTATTAATGCATTAGGGAAAATATACTTTCTATTAATTTAACCACAGGAAACAGAAAAAAATCTGCGCTTGTTCTCTTTTGTCCTTGACTTTTTTTTTTAGCTGAAAGACTCTTTTAGCTACGAGCAAGAATTCCAAACAGAACCTCGTCCCTCTGTCTGTACATTCAGCTCTGTTTGTGCAACAGAAGCAGCCAGAGACAAGGATCTGGTGTCTGCTGTAAATACGTTTGGTTCACTTGTAGACAAAAGCCTCCTCGCAGGATAGTTGCTGGTTTAACTATTAAAAGATCGATTAGACGTTACATTTAGAGGAATTAGGAGGGACTGTATGAATATCATTAAAGCGTTTTTTGAAGAAACCAGACTTGAAATATCAAAAAGTATCCAGACCCTAAAGCATAGGTCTTCAACAGAGGGTCCGTGACCCTTAGTGGGTCAGTTGGCCCCGCCCCTATCACTGCTGAGCCAATCACGAGTCTGCATATTACATGCTGACTCTGTCAGGTTCCCCGCAATTGGCCGAGAGCCTTAGGTGAAATCCCAGATGCATGCTGCAAGATGAGCAGAAGAGAAGCTAACAGTGCAGCTCGCGCTTTGTTTTATTTTCTTTGTGTGTCAATTACACACCAATTAGGTGCACATATAGTAGGTAGGGGGTCTCTGTTTAATCTCTGCACCAGTTCGGTGGTTCTTGGCCTGAAAAACGTTCTAAGGGATGTGTCGACTCCAAATCACCAAAAACTTTCAAATAAATATCTTTTCTCCAGTGATGCAGATCAATAAGCTGATAGACATGGAGGTGCTGGAGGAGGCCCACCTCAACCTGCTCTCCATGCGGCTGGAGTTCAAGCAGGAGCAGGAGCGTAGTGGCGAGGACTCGCCCATGGATCTGGCCAAGAAGGAGAAAGACCTCAGCCTCCTGTACGGAGAGCTGAGGACGAAGATCTGCATCATAGTGCGCGACTCCAACTCTCTTCCCGACAGAAACAAGGATCTGCTGGTCCCCGTGGCTCGCATCATCCAGGAGGAGGAGAAGAGGGCGGAGGAGCCGGGAGGGCTCCCAGAAAGCTGGATGGACACCTGGAGGGAGGCAGTTAGCGACGGCGTCAGGGTCAAGGTGGAGAAGGTTCACTTGGATAACAGGGAGCAGAACACCTCCTGGCTGGCCGTTCACCTGGGCCTGCTGGGCAAAGCCATCGTGGAGGACCTGGAGATCGTGAAAAAGAAGCTGCGGTGGTCCTACCCGCCCAGCTTTAAGGTCTTCAGCACCTACGTCCAGAGTTACCACAGAGTCGTCGGGGAGCACCTGAAGAAACTGGAGGGGAAGGTGACGGAGCTGAAGGACCTGTACGCCCTGTTGGACTGGATCCTCAACAAGTACAAGAGGTTAGTGGAGGCACCTAAATAAGCTCACCGTGACTCAAATGATGACACATTACTGCAGGTTGAGGGGGGATGATGCAAGACTGGGGAAACCCAGGAAGAGGGAGTTGGTAAAAATGAAGTTCGTAAAACCCTTGAGATGTCACAAAGGCTTTCCAGAGTTTGAGTTTCGAGTTTTGTCCATTGTGAGTTGTGGTGATTCAAAAACCACAAGCTTTAAATGGTTAACTCGAGGGCCAGGTCTGAAGCTGCTGGTTGGTGGTCTTTAGGACTTCTATGCCTGCTGGTGGGTGGTTAGGGACATAAAACCAATAAAAGTCGCTAACTCTCTCTTCTAAAGGCACATTTACTTATTAATGTATTTATTTTGACAAGAATCTTCTAAAAACCCCGGTCCAATGAGACCAAAACCAAACAAACAGCCTGATCTGAAGCTGCTGGTTTTGTGGCATTTAGGACATATTTTCTTTTCCTGCTGGAGGAGGAATCAAACCAATAAACTTCACCTATGCTCTCTTCTGAAGTCATATTTAAACTTTCTAGCTACAGCTGCTATAAAAAAAGTTCAAAGTACCCTCTTGGATGTTTGATTTTATTATTTATTGCTTTAATAAATGAGGCTCCAAAGGTTTACAAAGAGTCGTGGTCAATATAAGTTGGCGTATTTGACACTGACAGTATTTTTTAATTTTTTTTTATGAACCTTTGGCCACAATCACACCACAGAGTCTGTGTGGATAGGTCTCAATCAGCACGTCTTTAGTTATACTTACAAAATCTATCTGGCTGCTCTGTGATTGGACAAAAACAGCTATTTTCAAGTAAAAGCACAGATTCTGTTTTGTACTGAGGTCTCGGCCGCTCCAGAACATTTAAGTTTTCGTCTTAAAACCATTTCAGTGTAGATTCATTCATTCAATTTGTAGTTGTCTTGGACCCCCCTTACATGCATTGATTTTACCCTGTAAGTCTAGAAGCCACACGACATTATGCTGCCACCACCATGCTTCACAATGGGTGTGGTGTGTTTTAATTCTCCGTCCGTTAAACAGTCTGTCTCAGCTCGGGTTTCAGCACTTAGGGAATTGCAGTAGAGAGCTGGGGTGTTTACCAGATAGAGAAAATAAAAGTCAGCATATCCGCTGGTGATGAGGCACTGCTGATGTGTGTTTTTCCTTATTCAAGGGAGAACTAAAATAGAGGGCACGAACTGATGTCCGCGCCCAGTCCACGTGGCAAAAACATTGTGAAATGTAGCAGTAAATATAGCGAAACCATCCCTTGATCACCAGAGATCAAATTAAGGACAATTGGACTCAACAGTGAACTAGTATGGATTTGGAAAAGTGGATTAGCCTCAGTTTCAGTTGGTTTTAGGTAATTTCAATTATGATGAATGTAGCTAAATATTTAGAAATTCAGAACGTAACTTAAGAAGTAACTTAAGGATCAAAAAATACAGCATAAATTAATATCACCTGACACTAAATGTGAACCACAACACCAGGTTTCTGTGCCTGGATTCCAGTTGTTTCCTCTAATGCAACGATCCATTTACTTCTCTTTTCTTTGGCAGATATTAGTAAAAATATAAACTATATCTCTGACCGCTTTTCATATCTGTTGGTTCAGTCAGTAAGTGAGTGAGTTTACATTTCTACAACTTTTACAACCTTTAGACTTTTAGAACATAAACCTGCTGGAAAGGAGAGACGTGTGGATGTCATGCAGTTAAAGTCTTGAGACGGACTTGAATGCGAGACATTATGTATTTTGCAAACGTGACCCAGACTGGACGTCCTCCAGGAGGCACCGCACGGTTTCTTCTTACCGTCACATTGAGCCAGTGAGTTACGAAAGCCGTCCCGTGTCAATATTTACACTCTCAAACACGCAGATCTAAGCTCTCATTGGACTGCCCTCATCAAAACGGGTTCTCGGATGGAGCAGATGGGCATGTCTCAGCAGCGCCAGCACAGGACCACAGCGAGCCACACAGGGAGGAGGAGGGGGGGAAACCAGCTGATAAAAAAAAGATTAAAAAAAAAAAAACTCCGCTGACGTTATTTGGTTATTTGTTGAATCAGGCCAAAAAGTAAAAATAAAAAAGTGCTCTGAACAACATTTGGGAGCCCAAAAATAAACAGCTGATCTGATGAAAAGGAGCACCACGCTCTCCCGAGGCCCGAACGGAAACATTTAAAATCAGGTCATGTCCATATTTCTCACACATCATGCATTTTATAAACTGCACACTTTCCTTTGCACAAAGCGGTTTATTTATTAACTGCAGCGGAGATTACAGCTCCCTCCTGCGATTGCTTATTGTCGAAACAGCTGGAGTTGTTTTTGTGTCATTTCCAAGATCTTATTCCCAGATGTGTTCACATCACAGAGGTTAAAATCGGATCCGACTGATTTCATGTGAATTCTTCTTTCCTCCAACATGCGACACGTCCCCAGATTAGCACATTACCAGGTGGCTGCAGCAGCGTGACGTGTTATGAACTTCATCTGGTTTCATCTTTCACAGTGACAGGATCATGGGAAACGTCTCCCTGCAGCCGGACATGGAGGGAGAGAGGGTTGAGCTTCAGCTGGAGGAGGACTTCCTGAAGAAGCTGAAGGAGAAGTACTGCCAGACGATGAGGGTGAGGAGCTCTCTGCACCGGAGACGATTCAGTTCCTGCAACACTGATTGGAGTTATATTTGGCCTCAAGGTTTTGATTTGTCTTTAGTGACAAATTTAGATTTTCTGGAAACATGCAAATGATACAAGCAAATAAACAGAAATGATAATACAAAAAAACAGACAGTCGATACAATCTTTAAAAAAATAAGAATAAATTCTGCCCCTTCTCCATAAATAATTAATGATAGTTGTTTATCTCCCTCTTCTTTTTACATTATTCCTTATTATATGCAGTATATATGTATATATATAAACACACATACATGCATTCATTGAGTGTGCTTATCCAGGTTCTTGCGTACTTAACTTATTGAAATCTAATTTTATTGGATGTTTTGTTTACTAGTTGCAACATTTTCAAAAAAACACTTCACTGGAATTTATCTGGAAACATAAAACAACTGCTATTTTATTAAAAGCTCAATGCTAAACCCAGTGGTTCATCACATATGTCTCCATCATACATTGACCTACTTCTTTTTGTTAATAATCACATTTTAAGTAAAACATAAAACCACAACTTGGATTTTTGGATCTTATTGATCCCTGAAAATTAATCAAAATTATCAACGTGAGGTTCAATTTCAGAGTTGTAAATGTTTTTGAACTTGCTAGATTTTCTCAGAGAAACATTTTGCATTCAGAGTTTTACATGAGATTTGCATTTCTTTACATTTCTGGTCCAAATATTTTAATAATTCCTGTTGGGGAGCTTTAAGACGCTCACTGATGATGAGTTAAATTTGGCCTCAAAGAAAGAAAGGATGATGTGTGGAGACAAGACATGATTCATTTCAAAGAGCAGTCAGTAAATCAGTTGTGTTCGTTGTGTGTGTTGTCATGTGTGCGGGTAAAACACCGTCACTGTAAAGCCAGTGAATGCAGCTTTTCTAATGTCTCTCTCTTTTTTTATTCACATATTCACTGAGAGTCTGCACTCTGCAAATGTTGCAGCTGTAAATAGAACCGGTCGTCAGAAAAGACGTCTCTGCCTCTCGTTGCTGAATCTAAAGTCTTGACTTGCCGACTGTTTTCAGGTGGAGGACATGAGGCCTTCGCTTGACAGAGTCATTGATCTGGAAAACGAAGAGGTTTGGGAGAAGAGACACGCGCCAGAGAAAGAGGACGGCGTCCTCAGCTCTAAGTTTCCTATGGACATCTGGACGGTACGACGCCAGAGATTTATTCAGCTGAACATAGATTTATTAAAGACATGGTCTCACATTGTGCTGCTTCATTTGGCTCAAAATCTCAAAGAACGCAATTTGGATTTAGTTTAATTTATTTATTTCAAACATTGAAAAGAAAAGAAATGAATCAAATGCATAAACAATTGAAAAAGAAACAAATAAAATATACTTCCAGTAGGTAACTTAAATTCCTGTTAATGTTAAAAATCATTTTCTTCCTCCTCTGCTAAATAATAATAAGACCGGGGAGGCCCATAGTCACAGTAAATGATTATATGTTAGTAAATGTTATATTTTTTTAATTCATATTCTACTTTTATGGCCAGTAAATGTTATATAGTGTATATTATTTCTGTGTTTGTTACTATTCCTGTAGTCGTCTAAATAGCTGCTGCAGTGCATGAATTCGACCATGTGGTGGCAGCAGAGAGCTTCACCATCTCTGTCTCTTTCTTTCTTAACAGAGAATTAAAAGCAACGCTAATCATGCTGCAAGACTTGATGCACAGCTGGAACAGAAGGTTCTCTCTAACTGCCTCGAGGAACTCAAACAGTTCCCCAAGAGGTACGTTAACACAGGAACTCACTGAAAGCAAATGTTAAGAATGATTTTGCATTTGCCATTAAACCTTTGACAGCTGCGTTAAAACCCTGGTTTTTATTTGAAAGAAATCTTCAATTTTTTTTATTTTTTTTTTGCATATAAGCGTCACATTTCACTCCGTTTACATGGATGACTGATCATTTTATTTAACGTCCATGGAAACAATTACATTGTCTTCCTGTAGTTTTTTTTTAAGTGGAGCATCAGTACTCTTTTGTTTGTCTGGCAGGTTCAGTCCTGTCTGAGATCTCTCTTCTTTTGTCTGCAGATTTGAGTCAGAGTTCTCGCGTCACTGCGGTGCTCTCAAGCCACAGCCTCTATGGACGGAGTATCAAATAATGTACATCAACAGCTTCACCTCTTTACAGTAAGTCACGTGACCGTTCGGCCGTTTGTTCGGAAATGAAAACGTTTTCCCACTTTCGTTTTTCATTAAACGAAACGGACCAGTGTGTGAGATTTAGTGACATCATCAAGTGGTTCATCCTGCTCTTCTAAGCGTGTAGGAAAAGTTACGATGAAGGATTAAAACAAGTCAGTGTGTAGCATTGATGATCTGCAGAGAACTCAAACCGTGTTCTAGATAACTCAGTTCACATCGACACTAAACACAGGAAAACATGTGGGACAGCTATAAAGACCCGTGTCTTCATCCATTTATGCTCATATTTTTTGGATTGCTTTCTTATTATTATGCTACTTTTTAAATATTTGACAGGTTTGGGATTTTACTGCCCTCTGCAGGATAAAATGAGTTACTGCGACGTTCTGCAGCATTACAGCTGTTTGATCAGTCCCTGATTTCCCCACAGTCATGAAACTAATTTGTGTTGATGCACTTTTCTTAATGTTAATGTAATGACAGGCTCCCTCCGTCTTTAAAGAATGTGTCTGTTCATTGGCAGCTTTGAAGCGTCAATGCGTAAACACTTTCCTATTTCACCTGCTTGTGATCAGTGCCCACACACATGCACTGCAGAGATCTACCAAAAAAAAAGGAAAGAAAAACTAAAGGTCGGACTCGGTTAAATTATTAGTATGTACTTTCAGTTTCACCTTTTGACGTACTAAGATTGATACCCAGCAATTTTTTTTCCAAAGTTTTGGGTGGTGGTTGGTGGGATTGGTCGCACGGTGACTCAATTCTGTGGCTCAGGCTGGAACGCAAAGTTTCTTTTGTTTGTTTGTCCTCTAAAAAAAAATCTGCCCATGCCAAGAACTGCCTCTGGTTAGGAACCGGTTAGGACGGGTGGTGAGCCTCAAATTTTCCATGGTTGAAGAGTGGTTCATTGAAATGAAAACCTAACCTAACCCTGTTAGAAACTGACGGCTGTTTTTTCTCCTGCAGGCAGTACATGGACGGATACCAGGACAAATGTCCAGATGAAGTGGAAGGCTTCAGGAAAGAGGCGAAGTGGCTGATTGTCAGGCTTCTGGAGGGCCTCGAGGACCAGTTCAAAGAGGATGTCAAGGTATTATTACAATCCTCCAGATCAAACGCTTTTAAGTAATAAACTCACTTCTGCTGCTGCTGCTGCAAACCTCCCTCATATCTATACGGAGACTAAAACCAAACAAAACTGCACCGTGTTGTGACCTCGGATCTTCCCTGTGTGTTGTTTTCCAGCCGTACCTGAGGAGAATGATGACGAGGAAGTGGCTCACCAACGAAGAAGACTTCACTCAACTTTACAATCGCACGAAGAAGCTTTCAGAGCACTGTGAGGTCATGAAGCCTCCACATGTCCAGGTGAGGAGGACGAGGAGGACACTTGATTAAACCTCCTAATGTCAACAATGATCCATAAAGTTTCCAGCTGGAACCTTCTTGATTGGACAAATCCTGCAAACCCGGGAAATAAACTTTAACACGTTTATTAATAATGTTATCAGTTAATAAAACAATGGTGAGGATTTTATTAGAATAATTAATTCTACAACTTGTGAAGTGGCGTAAAAAGAGGGAAGTCAGATATCCTGAAGGCCGTTTCCTTCCTTTCGAAATTCTGGTACTCAGAGAAACCGGGGTTACTCAAGTGACCTAAATTTATTCATGTGTCACTTCCATATTTTAGCCTCTTATTCTGCCACGTGGCTTCCTTCGTGTTTCTGACAGGATTTTGCGAGTCGATTGCATCACCACGTGGTGAAGGAATACGTCGGCCAGCTGATGAAGAACAACTACTCATGCAAGAACCAGAAACACGACAAGGCATCGAGCAAGATCAGTCAGCAGTGGAACAAGCTCACAGACCTGTTTAAAGACATGGTAAGGTATCCACTCGACTTCACCTTTCCTCATCTATGCAGCCCCCACCTAAAACAAACTCAAATGCTGCACTGACAATGCCATAATATTTTACTTTAAAACATGTTTAGCTACATTTTTTTTTAACCCTCAAGTATCCTTTTAATTTACCAGCCTCTCGTAATGTTAGTGGACAAAAACATCCATGTCCAAAAACTGCTATAAAAGCTTAATGGATGAATATTTAATTCTGATTTTTTTCTGGATAAATCTCTTAAAGCACTTCAGTACTTTACAAAACTACCAAGAAATTTTAGGAATTTAAACCCTTTAAGTGCCAGTTTGATTACTTGAAGTCACTGTTGTTGTTTGTTTTTTTAAAAAAATAAATAAATAAATAAAAAACATGAAAAATTAGCTATTTTCCATAAAACTAATGTTGGGGGCCTGGGACATTTTTATATTTATTTATTTTATTTATTTATTTTTTTTTTTCAGATCAGTCTTGAGTATGACTAAGATTATCTAAAATATTGGCATGATTGCATTATTAGTTTTTGTGCAGCATCAGATTTAAAATGTACTAATTTACTTGTAATCTTCGCAAAAATGCCCCATTGACTCCCACTATAACTACACTTTTTGATCTCTCAGCCATGACACAATAAAGTCATTAATTCTGGAATATTAGGGTTTAATTTATGAGAAAATGGTTACATTTTTAGTGTTCAACACTAAAATCAGCCATTTCCCCTTCACGCATAAAATGATTGTTATTTCATTCGTTTTTTGTGCTTGTGTTATTGAGCTTAGCAGGTTATTATGAGGTGTGTGTGTGTGCATTGAAAACCATATATGTACTGTTTTTTTTAAGAACATAAAAACACGGCCCCCTTCTATTACTGCACTTCACTGTGAAGAAAACCCAGCACTTAGTGAGTTTAAGCACCTGGCTGGAGTCCTGTCACAAACTGTTTGGAGCTTGGTTGTCTGGTCATTTCATTCCTTTGACAACCAAGGAGCAAGATGAAGAAGTTCTGCTCTGTGGAAAATGATCAGAATGAAAACATGTGTCCTGTAACATGTGCCTAAATGGACAGAAATGTCCCTAACGTTTCCTGAGGGTTAATGAAAGCCTCAAATTCCTCCCCACATCAGTTTTTTAGTTCATCCTTTTGTTTTTCCTTTGCAGAACTCGACGCACGAGTGGCTGCACCATGTTGGAGACGATCTGAGCAACATTATCGGACAGAAAAACAAGACGGACATCAAGAATCAGCTGAAGCCTTTAGTAGAGCACTACCCAGACTTCAGGTACATGTTTAACTCAACACAAACACATAACTCTTATATCGTTGAGTAGAAGTCCTCAGCGTTGCTGTCCCATCACGTGCGAAGTGACAGGTAACTAGACATGTGTCTTTTCAGCTGATTCAGCCTGATGATTGAGGAAGTATAAAAAAGTCTCAGGACATCGATTAATTTCTCTCAGAGGATGAGGAAGTGATTACAAACAGACGAGGTCAGCCGCAACATTATGACCAGCTGACAGGAGAAGTAAATATTCATTGAAAGTCTGGTGACAGTTCATTGTTCCCTTACAAATCTAGACTTAAAAATGATGCAGAATTAAAGGCTGAGTAATCAAGTAGGATATAGACGAAGCCCGGCCAACACACTGTTCTTCAGAATATCTGCAGTATATACACCGATCAGCCACAACATTAAAACCACTGACAGGAGAAGTTAATATTTAAACCATGTGAACATTTAATGTTCTGCTGGGAAACTTTTAGGCCTGACATTCATTCATGTGGATGTTACTCAGACATGTACCACCCACCTAGACCAGAACCAGACCAGACCAGACCAGACCAGACACCCACAATTACTTGATGGCAGCAGAATGCACACACACAAAAACACTTTAGGAAAGAAAAAAAAACATGAAGAACAGCACAAGGTGTCAGCTTTTCTTTTTATTTGTTTTTTTTATCTGACACTTTTAGCTGGTCTGAAACATTCCTGACATGTTTTAATAGTAAGTTCTTCCGTCTTCTTCAGAGGAGTCACTCGCTGTTACGTGACGTATTTATCAGTTGATGAATCAGCTGATAAATCAGGTGTGTGAGGGCAAAAAAAGTCCCTTCGTGCCAGTTTCAGAGTTGTGTGGACTCGCTTCCTTATCTCAACCATGTCAGGTATGTTTCAATCAACCTAAAAGTGCCTGATTAAAAAAAAAAGAAAAGAAATTAAAGCACAAGGTGTTGACCTGGCCTCCAAATTCAGATCTGATGGACACCACAGGACCCCTCAGAACCTCCATCTCCATTCTCTGATGAGTCACAACTTGTTTTGGGGGCACAAGTGGAGACCTACACAATATTAGGAAGGTGGTCATAATGTTATGCCTGATGGGTGCGTCTCTCTGTGTTCTCTCCCTTCAGTCGGAAGCACCTGGTTGCCGTTCTGTACTTCAGGGGCCTGACGAGTGGCCGCGAGCACCGGCTCATACTCCAGCAACTCTCAGCGCTCAAGAAAGAGAAAGAGAGCGTCAGCGTTGACAGAGTTTTGTTCGGCGACATGCAAGTCAACGTCAACACAGACTGTCTGTCCAACCTGCCTTTCTCCTGCCTCGGCTTCCTGCAGTCACACAACTGAGGAGAGGCTGCAGGCGAAATGCAAGGAATGCACGGACGGGAAAAGCTGTCGGTGCAGATTTCCCCGGGGGGGATTTGATCAGAAACGTCATTTTTATTCCACAAATTTTCTCCTGCAAAAATTCTTGTCTTAAAACGTGAGCATCACGAAGATCCAATAAAGTTTAATAATAAAGGCGACTGCATCAGATCAGGAATGTGACATCAACTGTGCAGAAACAATAATATGACACATGGAGTGTGTTTGTGTTTCAGGTTTTTCTGAGCAAATAAGAGCTTGTGCAAAATGCTGCATGTGTAGCAGATTTAATAAATGAAAAACAGATTCTGTCAGAGTTTTAAGTTAAGGCGGCACATTAGCCCGGCTGAAGATAAATGTGTAAATATATGTGAAATGTAAATCTGTAAAATGTGAGCCCCTCTCATCTGCTTATTATAATTATTGCAGGAAACCCGCCATGAAATGTGACTTTCTTTTCAGGAAACCGTTCAGTTGTTTTGTGTGTGTGTGTGTGTGTGTGTGTGTGAGTGGAGTTCTGTAAAAAGAAATGTGTTTTGTTTTTAATAAAATATCAAACTACAGTCAAACTACAACCAAGGCTGCATCATTTACACAGACTCTGGTACATCACTAATAATCACAATAAAAAGCCTCAGCCTGTCTGTAGTCAAAAACAGCCTGCAAAATATCTCATCATCTCATCTTCTACTACCACTTATCCTCACTAGGATCTTCGGGGGTTGCTGGATCCTATCCCAGCTAAGGCGGGGCCAACACCAAGACAAACAGCCATCCACATTCACACCCACGGTTCATCTAGAGACATCAATCAACCTAACGAACATGTCTTTGCATGTGTGCTCCACCTAGAGAGGCCTGAAGCGGACTGGAACCCGGATCTTCTTGCAGGAAGGCTAACCACCATGCTAACCACAGAGCCACTCCCAGACACAACGTTTTTATGCTTCCATCACAACAAGACATGGTGACCAGATCAGGTTTTCAATGTGTCTGGTTGAAAAAAGATTTAATTCAGTTTGAAGAGTTGGTCGTTGCTTGTGTCTAAATTTAAGACGTCATTTGCTATTTGTTCAAGTCTTGCATGGTGAAATTTTCTAAATCGAGCACTATATGAAATTATTTGACCCCTAAGATTCACCCCTTCATCAATTCCCACACCATGGAGGGGGGACAGTCATGGAGTCGGGTTGTGATCGAGGAGGAAAGTTATCTCGTTAAAAATAAATTGAACAAAACGCCAAGGATGGTGATTAGTGTGAGTTACTGGAATGCCTAAAGTCATTGATCTGAAATAACTAGAAACTAATAACTATATAACTATCTATGATGTTGCGGAAGGAGGGATCACACAAAGCACAAGGTCAACAAAGTTGCGATTTTGTGTTATTCATTTTTTATTTGTGAGAAGGAGGGAGGAGACCACATCACTGGTGTTTCAAGCTCTTTATTATCTATCTGATAAAGATGAAACAAAAACAATAATGATCAGCTTTGACCTCCCACAAGCGAGGCCCTAAAATGTGGACACGGATACATATATGTAAATATATTATATATTATGATGAATAAAACACAAGAGAGACAGAGAGCACAAAAGCAATAAAGGGAGATTCATGGCAAGGATCAGGGTCTCCTTAGAAACAAGGTGTTCCCCGAAAAAGGAACGCAGGGAACACAGGCTAATTAAAGTTAATTAGGAGTAGCTTATACGGTCAGGTATACAAACAACAAAAAAACAAACAAACAAATACATTTTGTGTAATTATACAATTGGATCTCTCAGTAGTTTTGAGACTGGTGTTGGGTTGCTGGAGTCTGACGTCTCTGGAATATTCAGTATTCACATGTTTGAACGCCTCATCCTTCCCTCTATGTCCCAGGAATTTCTCCAATATTTCCACAATTGCCGTAGCGTTTTTTTTTTTTTAGCCACTTCACTTTTAAATGCACGTCATTCAGATTTTACTGGTTCAAATTCTGCAGCTATCACAGTTTTAAAAATTCCAACCTGAGTAATGTGGCGGATATTTTTCTTTAGCAATGCGAGGTCGAGGCCGGCCACCTGCCCCAAAGAGAGTCTTCACCACTCTTGGCAGGTGAAGTAGTTTTCAAAACCAAAGCGATGGAAAACAAAAAAGCAATCTTAGAGCAACATGTCTGTTGCCCTTTGTGGGTTCAAAGCACCAAAACTAAAATTTACAAAGAGATTTTATCTTGTAACAAAAACAGGTTGCTTGATCCTCTGATTTCAGAGGAACTCTGGAGAAAAAATTCCGGGCATCAGGTTTAACACCTATTTCTTTCATAGTCTCCAATCCAGTTTCTGTGATGTTCTCTCTGTCTTGGTTCTTGAGGTTCTTGAGTTTGAGCAAAGCTGCGATGTGTTCCTCACTGTGTGGGGTTGGGGGGAGAGGGAGATTGTCAAGTGAAGATTTACACATTTATATAAACAAATGAAAGTTTGTTGTGTATTGTTCTTCAGACCATTTAAAAGACAAAACTCTGAGATTTTCCCTCAAGAGAGAGGGACAAAAACCAACACTCACTATCCGAGGCCGTGAGTGTTATTTTTAAAAGCTGACTCTGACTGATGAGACTATATTCACTGACCCCTACACTCTTAATAACTGGATGGACAATTAGTCCAAAGGAGGACACAGAGGGGACAAAGTCTGGTCTGTCTTTATCAAGTGAAGCCTCTTCAACAAAGATATTACAAGAAGTAAGTGGAACCACTGTGGAGGGTAACGTAGTAAATGCAGCTTCTACGTGGACACCCCTGAAACATGCAACTTATGTTGAGTTAGCTAGCGGTTAGCATTAGCATTACCGTGTAACAAGAATCCTCCAAATAATGATGAACTTAACGTAATTTCAGTCACAATTTATTTATTTAGCTGGTGTCTGGCTGCAGTATAGGTCATTGATATAATGTTGACGCATGTTCAACTCCATATAGCTCCACTCTCGGACCATATTGATCAAACTCACATGATAGCGACCATATCACCAGAAAAAACTGTTTGGCCAATGCAAGGAAAGGGGGACACGGTGTCTAACCAAACAACATGAACCAGATACATCAGTGTCTTCTGTCCTCTCATATTATCTCCATAGTTTAGTTCATCCTGCTGCCAGGAAACATCTGAGCACATTTGATGCTTCAGTCAGTTCACTTCCTGTTAGCTCTCTGTAGATCTGTTTACTCTCATGTAAACAGATCTAAACACGAAGCTATTCTGTCCTATCTGGGTCAGCTACACTCGACACCATGCTACACATCTGTCTGTGTTAAAGTTAATCCTGAATGCAGAGGTGTTGGGGGGTCACCTGAGGTCAGGATGAGCAGTTCCCAGTGCAGCTATTTGCATCTGCATGGCGGGGATGTCCTGGAGTCGCAGCACTTCTGCAATCTTGGTCAGGATTTCCTTTAACCAGTCGTCCTGTGACCCCTGTGAAGACCGAGCAGTTACGTCCGACTGATTAAACACCTGTGTGCTGCCATGATTGATTAAAAAAAAAAAGTGTGCCATTGCACTGCACAGTTGCATATGCATTCCCCGATCAGTGCAATTTCCCGAACATGAGATAGGGCTAATTCACCATGTGCTTCTATTAATGATCCTGTAACAACACATTTAATTAGTTTGCTTGATTGAACAAAATCAGAAATTGGTCTCTTATGGTCCAAAACTTTGCTCTGTTTTTGAGCTGCTCACAGCCCTGGAGCTTCTACAATGACACAATCTTACAGGCCGTCCAGTGACAAAATCAGAATGTGACAGACCGGTAACATCAATGTCATATAAATTAGTGGCATTCCTGTTCACATCGCAGCCGAGATGAGCCAGGCCGATAAAATACCGGGTTGATTGCCAGGTTTTTTGTTCGATGTGAAAGGGGCTTCAGTAATAATGCAACTTCGGTTTGAATATTGCCAAGATCTCTTTAGAGTTAGAGTGGTTTTCTTTCTTTAGATGGTAAAACTAAAAACTCCTGCAGCCACATTAACATCAAAGTAAACATGCACATTAACCAGATTTCTGGCTGAATTTAGTCAGAATCTGATCAGTGTGTTGGAGTCAGTGTGTGGAGGCGCTCTCACCATGTCCTTAAACAGGTTGTGTAAACTCTCTGCATCGTCTATCACAGTCTCGTAGGCCTTCTGCTGCCGATCCTTGTCCTTTAGTTTGACGTTTCTTTTCAGCAGCCTCCTGACGTATTCCTCAGTCACTTCCTGGTGAAGCTGGCCGATCAGCTCCTGGAATAGATCCCAGCTTCCAATCAGCAATCAGAGCATACAGCGCCCTCCAAAAGTATTGAAACAGCAAGGCAAATTCCCTTGTTTTGTGTTAAACAACTCGGGACCTATGACCCTTTGTTTGAACCCGCCCATTTTTCAAGTGAGCAAAACTATTGGGACATGTGACTGACAGGTGTTTCTTTTTGACCAGGTGTTGCCTTTAAGGTTGATTGTTCAAACATTAAATAGCTCCGCATGACTAGTCTACTTGTTGGCCTGGGTTGAAACCTAAATTATGCATTTCTTTTTAAAGAGGATAAATCAACATGAAGACCAGACCAGAGAGCTGTCTATGGGAGGAAAGCAAGATATTTTCAAGCTAAGAAAAGAAGGAAAATCAATCAGAGCCATTGGACAAACATTGGGCATAGCAAGCCCAACAATTTGGTATGTCCCGAATAAGAAAGAAATTGCTCGTGTACTGAGCGACAGACGTCGAACAGGTCGGCCAAGGAAAACAACAGTAGTTGATGATAGAAATATTGCGAGAGCTGTGAAGAAAAACCCCAAAACATCAGTAAGTGACATCACTAATGACCTCCACAGTACAGGGGGGAAAGTATCACAATCCACTGAATAGATTCCGAAGTTTACAGAAACATTTTGTCTGCCAGTTTATGGAGAAATGCATCCGAACTAATTGGGAGGGATTTTATCATGCAGCAGGACAATGAGCCAAACCACACTGCCAACAAAACAAAGGACTTCATCAGGGGAAAATAGTGGAAGGTTTTAGACTGGCCATGTCAATCATCTGACCTTAACCAAATTTAGCATGCATTTCACCTCCTGAAGAGGAGACTGAAGCAAATGGGTTGCAGGCTTGAGGCAGTCATTGCAACCAAAGGTTATGCCACCAAATATAATATGCTGTGGTGTAATACAAACGATAATATATCCTAAGTTGTTTAACACATCTAGATGTAAATACCAGGCAATGAAAGCTGACATTCTAGACTCTTGACTCATACTCATCTTTTGATCTTAAACCCAAATGTCTTCAGTGAACAACCTCGCTGTTCCAATACTTTAGAAGACGACTGTATTTTAGTATATTCAGTTTTAACTGTTAAGACTTTACCTTGTAACAGGACTGATTGGGGCCCTGAAGCTCCTGAAGTTCCTTTTCGATGCTGAGCAGCAGCTTCTCAGACGAGTTCTTGTTCAGCCAGTCCTTCGTTCCCAGCTTCTGGTACTGTGTCTATGAGAGATCATCTAATCATCTCATGTTGTTTTGCAAACTGGAGGAAACTGTTCATCTGTTGAGGGCTATTTTCAGCTCGTGGTTGAGTGGTGAAACGTCCGTTTGTCTATGTTTTAGCTTTGTTTTTAGATGTACCATGACCTGGAGGACTGAGAATCTCCACAGACATGAGGCTCAGATGAATTCACATATATTGAGATGAGGTGACAACAAGAAAAACTGCCTTTAAATCTGCTGTAAATGAACTTACCTTGAGGTTTTTGTGCACAGGGCTCAGTAAATACGTGTGTGCAGATTGTTTCATGTCGGTCACCACATCCAAACAGCTCCTCTGTACTTCTTCTTGGAACAGATGACTCTTATTGACCAGGACGTCCCTACAGACAGAGCACACATGAGCTCACAGCCCTCTAACTGGTTTTATTCATCGTCTGATCATTGGGTCAGAATCGTACCTGAAGTCTTTAATGCAGCCGAGGTTTGCTTTAATGAACGCCGTGCTGTTGGGCTTGTTCTGCTTGATGATGTCTTCCTGAAAGTCTTTGTACCTGCACGAGTTGAATACCCGCTTCTGTTAGTTTAAAACAGTAAAAGGTGTCCCTCAAAATAAAATGAAGAAGATCACAGGTACCTCTGCATGGAGTCTGATATGGGACGTGTTATTTCCTGGGCCTTGTGCAGGTCTCCTACAATTACCTCTGCTGCTTTCACCATACCATTGATCAACTAAAGACAGATGGAAGACACAAGTCAGTGACAGTAATGACAAATTTATCTCCAATTTAGTTTCTCTTTATTTTTGTCTCCAATATTTCATAAAAATAACAAAATATTGAAGTGATTTCATGATTCCTGCATAATCCCGAGCCAATTAAAGCCCTTCTCACAGACGTTACCATGCTTTGATGTCATGTTGTCGTACTGATGCTCTACCTGGATGATGTCGTAGGCCACAGGACTGACGTAGCAGTCGTCTTCTTTTTCTGGCTCATCTCCTTTTTTCCACTTTTCCACTGCATCGTCCACAGTTTGGTCGATAAAAGTCTTCAGATCAGCCTAATCACACAACAACATGCCACGTTTATGTCTTATTATTCATTTATTTATTTTGTCTGCGTTTGTCGACATAGTTAAATTGATGCAGTTATATTCTTGCAGCTGAATATTTTATTACTTCAACCATGCAGCTGCTGTAAAACCACCAAAAACTAGATAATAAGAATAAACTAAAATGCAGCCCACATCTAATAAATCCTCTCTGGTTTTACCTCTTGATTGTCCAGATATTGTTTCTCCAGAGGTACCAGTAACTCTTGAGGCAGCAGCTTTCCCAGCAATTCCACATTGATCTCTGAGGCCAGCTCTGGTTTTTGAAAGATGCTGACACAGAGAAGAAAAGTCTTTCTTGAGCACAATGAGCATTTATTCTTAGTTAAACCATTCATTTTACAGATGGCATATAGTGAGATAAGAGACTGAAGGTCGGATGCATATTTGTTTGTTTTTGAAAACAAATGAAGTTTGTATGTTACTTTCATAGCTTCTTCCTTCAGGAGTAGTTTCCAAATCCCTTCAGACAAAGAAACACCTCAACCCTGCTCACATTCACCTTAAATATAAAGAGTCGATTCATTTTCTTTAACCAAAGTCAGTAAAATAAAGTATAAAGCTGCACTATCCACACTGGAAAATAAGCAATAAACTGTTGTAATTCCTACTTTGAACATGTGGAAGGTTTTGATTAAGTGAACACAAAAACTTTTGGAGAAGATTCATCATTTTTGACCAGATGGTGGAGCTGGTGAGAAGATGTCCCTGTTTAGGCTCTGATACTATACAAAAAAATATCCCAACAGAGGAGAGAAGGACCTAAATATATGAAACAGAGACTGAATTAATGACTTACCTTGGATAATATTCATTCACCCAGCGCAGGAGGAAGGCGCAGTCCTTGTCATCCAGTCCAAAGTCTGCAATCTTTTTGAGTCTGTTGCTGAAGACTTGGTGGTAAAGTTTAGCATAAAAATTACAGATGTCCATCTCAGGGGGGTAGTAGCTCTTCACCAGCTTCACCACCAGCAGCAGGTCGTCATTCAGCTGCCTGCCCATGTTCTGGACATCGGTCTGGAAGGACGACTGCTCCGCTTGGTTAGCAGTGGGTGTCTGGGGCCTATCCATACGCCCCCTGACCAAGACGTGAAGCGCTGTGTCGTGGGTCTTCCTCCAGTTGGATGGCCTCCATGAAGGCACCGTCGGATATCTGGCTTTCCACATCTGGTCCTGCTCCTCCTGCTGCATGATAGCCTTCACGGCGGACGTCAGAGCTGAGGCATGAGCAGACACCGACTCGTTGTTGTCGTCGACCTCCTGAAGACTGAGAGACAGAGTCTCCACCACGTTCTCCATTACGAGCTTTTCAAGAGCCTCGTGGTCTGCAGCGAGCTTTTGTTCTTCTTCTTTGTCGTAACTAAGATCCTCTTCCTCTGTTATATTCCCAAACAAATTTTTCTCCTTGTTTATTAACAGGTGGCTGGCCTCACACCACTGTTTTTTGTCAAGGTGCTGCTTAAATGTGGAGATCACTGAGGGAGATAAACAAAGAAACAGTTTATTATGAATAGCTGGACGTTGGAATAAAATGAGGCATTTAATCTTCATAGAAGAAATACTAATTATATTCATGGATGCAGATCACATCTATTTTAGAACATTTAACAACAATGTACCTAACAGTAAATCAAGCAACAGACAATATAAATAACTCAAAATCCATCGAGTCAAATGGAAACTTTAGAGCTTGTTGGAAGTTGCGTATGTACAAACTTACTAATGTAAGCGTTCCAGTTCAAAGTATACATCGGACCACGATCAGTCCAAATTTCCAGATGTCTTCTTTCCCTTCCTGCCCGTTTAAACCTGGATGCATCTGGAAGCAATTCTTTTGGACTAAACTACGCTGCAGTTCCAGTTATGTCCACTAGATGCTGTACTTCAGAGTCGAACTTGTCAAGCCCAAACAACCAACTACGCAAGTTTAAGGTCCTGCATAAATGCTCCTTGGTGCTCAGTTGATAACATTGGTCGTAATCGCACTATGTAATGGTTGTTGGTGTTTAGTCTTACAGTGAGTAACGATTTAGCTAGCTAACGACCAGGGACAATAACATAAAAATGGCTCCTAACGAAAGGTACGAAAGTTCCATTAAAATAAACATGAATTAAATCCAATGAATTAAAAAACCTTCTGCCTATTTTTAATCAACTATTTATTCAGTCAAGTTGACATTCATATGAACTTAAACCTAACTTACACCTAAACAAACAAAAGCACGTAGAAGCATATAAAAACACTTTGGCTCCCACAGCTCTTGAACGCAACCCCATTTAAAGTCAGTAATGTTTTAGTTCAGAATATCTGCTTTGAGGTTGAGTTCTGGATCTAATCTGATGTAATCTGATGGAGACTTTTAGATATTTTGACCGTCCAAATAGTTTTGGAGCTGCTTTTAAAGAGTTAAATCATGAGACACTGTTGTCGTTTCGCGCTGACAGTAGAGGAGACACAGTGTAACGACTTAAACAAGCTCCAACAGGTTCAGGATATTCCACTGGATAAGGATTCTGATCTGTTAGGACTTCTCTGCACCTCAGTGGGTTAAAAGTTTCCACTGGAGCCAAGTGCTGTTTTCCAGAAACACCAGCTCTCACCTGAGTCTGCTTTTCTTCCAGTCTGCTCTTCTCCTTCTTCTTCCAGCGGTGGATGTGAAGCCTCTAACTCATTGGGCTTCTGCTCTTTACCGCAGGCAGCCTTCTTTAACCCATTTCTGTTCTGGATGGACACTCTGTCCTTGCCAGTGTCGTCCTTGGACCTGCCCATCATTTCTGACATATCACTGAACAAACTCTGAGGAAAGAACAGAATTTAGATGAAATAGAAAATGTCTGTGTGCGCACTGCTTTAGAAGTAAGTGTTGCTTTACAAACAGCAAGACAGTCGGCATGTCTACAGAGAGCTCTTGAATCTGTCTTGGCTGCAGCTGCAGCGTGTAATGGATGAGAGACTATTTTTACCCTGAAAACACTCACTTCTCACCTTTCATAGTACATTTCGATCATCTGTTTTTAACTTCAATCCTGATCTTTTCTCTAAAACCTGTAGACACAGCGTTTACCGACTGTCCAGCTTACACTGTAAAAAAAAATGTAATATAACGGAATACTGTTTATTTTTACAGATTATTTTTGTATTTTAAAAATACAGAAACAATCTGGACAATCAACGAAAAAGGCTGCGATTTTACATGTCAAATATAAAATAACATGAAATCACTGTAACTGTGAAAATACATGTGGAAACCTGATATTTCTGTTCTTTTACAAAAAAAACCATCAGAAATACAGATATTTATTGTTAAAATATGTTCACAAATGTATCGTAATTTTACAGATATTTGTCAGTTATTTAATGGAATAAACTGTAAAATTCAACAAAACCTAAAACCTAAAAAAATCATTTAAAATTACTGAGAAATTAATAGTAAAATAACTATTTAACACTGTAGGCTATTGTGTGTATATATATACAATCCAATGTAAATCACAACATCTTGAATTATTTCACAGCATGTCTGAACAAAACACGTGTAATCAGGAGACATTTTACTGCTGCAACATCTCCCTGCACAAACACAAAAGACAAAAACGTGAACGCGACACGTCATTGGAGTGCGTGCTTTGAAACGCGTGGGTCCCGTTTGGATTGTTCGACAGAAATGGTTGGAGAAGAAGAAGAAGAAGAAGAAGAAGAAGAAGAAGAAGACATGCCATTGGCTGTTGGGACACTGAACATCCGTCTTTGACGTTACGCTTAACAAGGTCAACAACCGCCACGCGGCTGTTCCCGTTTGGTCACAGAAACTTGGAGCAAACAGTAGCTAATGTCGAGGCTGGAGGAAGGACGAAGGCAGAAGGCAAGTATCAAACTGAAGCTTAGTAGTATTAGCTTTGTTTACCACATGCCTCTGACTTTACTCAGTCGACAAAACCAATCCGCTAGCATGTCGTCAATTGAAATGTTAGCTAACTACGATGACAAAAGTATGCCCGGCGGCGGCGGCCGCAGCAGCGTCTTCACTTGGCGTCTGCCAGTGTTAGTCATAGATGTATATATATGTTGGAAAAGGCTGTATCTTCTTGCACCTTTATCCTGGTCCTGCCTCTTAAACTGGTATTAGCTGTTATTATTTAATAACCACTAATGTTTTCTGTCTTCTCTTCAGGTGGTTACAGCTCAGAAACTGCAGCTTCACTACGATCAACAAGTAGTCCAAGTATGGACACCACACCTCGTCTACTGTATAGAGCAGGGGTCGGCAAGCGGTGCGGAGCAAGGACGCTGATCAAAGCCGTTCACTTTTTCTAACTAACTGCCTCAGAATAGCGGCAACTAGTCACTCATCAGTGAACGAGCGAGAGTTACACAACAACTGAATGAAAGTGAGTGCCACACCACACTCATGGTTGTAACATCAACCAAAAAACACTGAGCTCCCACAGTGCATTGCAGCTCATTTACTAGTTGCTGTCGAGTATTTAATTCAAATGTATTTTTATTTTTTGTGCATTCGTTTTTTAAATATAATTCTAAATTTGAATTTATGGTGATCTTTTAACATTAAAATAAAATGTATTTAATTTTTTGTTGCACAAAATATACGCCACAACTGCTGACGTGTGACACTCGCCGGCAGGTCCAGCCCGCTATTTATTGAACTTTTCGACCACAGGTAAGCCAACCATGGATAAATCCTCGTTATGTATGTATAATGCAATTTCGTTTTCTCTGTAGCAGTTATTTCATTTCATAAATGCAACACACTATAGGCCTAGCATAGAGGGGAAAACGATATATGCAGTGTTATCTTCATTTTAGATGTCAAAGGGGTTTTGTGGCTCCCAGTGTTTTCTTTCCAAATGGCTCTTTGAGTGTTGAGGGTTGACCCCTGGTATAGAGTATGGATTCATTTCCAGTGACGTTTCACCAAGTTTCTAATCAGTGTTGTGGATGTATGGTGACTTGTATGTAAATTGGTAACTCAACTGTTTTTTTTCTTTTTTTTTTAAACTTTTTTCTTTCATTACCAGTTTAGTTGAATTTTGTTTTGGTCTTGTTTCAGAACCAGTCATTTTAATTGAATAGATTTTTGAATATTGCTGTAATAATGGCTGCCTGCTACAGTTGAATAAAAATATGGAGAATGGGAAATTGTAGCTGTTCTTGTTCAGATTGGTCTCATTTTTTCTCATGTTCTCATGTTTTGAAAAGATCAAATTATTGTTGTATACTGTTATATTACATCTAATCTAATATAGCCTACAGCCTTTTAAAAAAAATGCCATTAAAACAACTAATAAGAGCACATTTCTGTAACTTTAAGCATTATTATTCATATTACAATGTTAATTTGCCGTCTTTATGGGTAATTTCATTATTTTAAAATGTAAAATGTTTGTAATTAAACGTTAAAAACAACGTAAAACAATTAAATATCCATTTGATGTTTTCTAAAATTAACAGTAAATTCTTACAATCTAACCAAATATCTAGTTTTGAAGCATCTTATTAATCACATTATTTTGTGTCATATACTGTTGTATTACATCAAATATAAATTATTATACAATCTATTCCCATAAAATAATTTCATTAAACCGATTAACAACAGCATATTTGTGTAAATTTAAGCATTATTGTTCGTAATACAACATTTATTTACCATATTTCTAGGTGATTTAATTGTTTTAAAATGTGAAAATGTTTCTAATTAAACGTTAAAACAACATGAAATACGGTAAAATCTTGATAAAATTAAAATTACAAACTGTATTTTAATTGTGGTAACTGTATTTTTACGAGAAAGTATTTTCTCGTTATTTTACGGTATTTTTATGGCGCCCCTGCTGCCAGAAATTTACCGTTTTTTTTACGATTTTTTTTACAGTGTAGCTTTTCCAGATAAACGTAAAGACGCGGTCATGCAAATCAGCTACAAAGAAATTAAAGAACTATTAGAGTGAACAGTAACTTGTGACTCTCTTAGTTCTGTAATAATTTGATCAGTTACAGTATTTTGATCCATGCTTTGACATTTATTTTTAACCATAATATCACATAAGCCTTTTATATTTGGCTTCAAGATTTGAAGCTTTGTCATAAAACAAGATGCCTAAAGTTGTCATTTTTAATTATTTTTTTTTCTTTTATAGACAATATTGCTCATAATAACAATATCTGACAAAATACTAACATGCAGATATTATTTTCAGTTAGATTACATTGGTTTATAGTCCCTACTTCAGCACACTTACTCTTACCTTGAGTTAGAGGAAACGGGCTGTGTTTGATAAACAGGTGTTGAATAATCTGTTGTAACGTGCGCCTTCATTTAACCACAGTAGACACGAGCAACCGCAACTCATTGCCTAAAGTCTCCATCTGTCTCTTATCTGTTGCTGACTTACTTTCGCTTTCTTTTACGACTGAAAAACAAGAGGAGGAATCTGTTGGGTATCCAGTCAGTGTCAACGTGATAAAATGTTAAGTAAAGCAAAACTATCATACTCCCTCCAAATATTACATATCTGCGAGGTGCAAAAGTAAGTGCAATTTCTGCCCGTCTGCAGGTTGATCAATGTCCTGTGGACAAGCCTTTTGGGATCATGTTTAGTGGACAGATGAGACCAAAATAGAACACTCTGTTGCAAATATTGCACATAAGTTATCCCATATTTACTCTGAGTGTTTATGTATCTATTAACCTCCTTGTATGCCAATGTGCAACAGTATATGTCTGTAGAGTGGCTTTGCAGGAAGGAGAAGTAGGGGGACGCGATTTCTGCCGAGTCATCCCAGAGCCGCGATTTCTGCTGAGTCATCCCAGAGCCATCAGTGACATGCAGGAAGTGCGTCTTCGCCGCAGAAATACAGTTCTGAGGACATGGTCGAAGCGATTAAACATGTACCAAAAGGAAGATAGTGCTTGTATCGTTTGAGAAGTTGCAGCTATGTTCTCCCCTCCCCATTAGCGCTCCAACTTCTGTTGTAACCAGGGACCTCCCTAAGGAAATAAAGAGAGGGTATGGCGAGGTACGCTTCACAGCGGTAGGACATTGTAACTGAACGTATCTCTGCCGTTCTCCTCGCGAGTAAAAAGGAACTCTTGTTCTTTTCTTCTTTGTGCAATGTTTATGAATGTTTTAGGTTGTTGAACCTGACATTTACTTGGTCCTTCGAGCCGGATGCCAACACGCCTGAGGATTCCAGCAGGTGCGGTGAAATCCAGGAAAGACCATGGCCACGGCAGAACTCCGTTAGAGAGAGTTTCTCTCTGAGTGGTGAGTGGAATTTCACTTAAAAACTGGCGAATGACTGAGGGTCATTGCGCGTAGAAAAACCCTGGAAATCCTAGGCACTAGCAGGTACTGAAGGACGGCAGAGTCCGAGAAATTCCGTGAAAAAGTAAAGGGCGGCGGAGTCCTCTAACGCAGTTAAATGCCGTAGAATGAGTGATAGGATGACGGAGTCCTGCAGTACGTATGCTTAAATTCCATGTTAAAAAGGTGAGTGATTGTGTGTGCGATTGGAGATTAAAATACCACTAGGTATTTTATCTCACACCAAAACAGTAGGATTGTGAGTAGCGAGCCTCTTGTGGATGCAAAGGCAAGAACTCTCTACTCGAAAGAGTTGAAGCGAGGGTTACCACAAAAGGTAGTTTGATCGCTGACCTACTGGACATAACCCAGTTTTTAGAACACCCTAGGTGTTAATAAACTGGACCAAATTCTCAAAAATAGGAAAAAGGGGGAAGCAAAATCGATCCTAAAGAACAACTGCAGTCTAAAGATTGGAAGTTTATAGAAAACAGGGCACTGATAAAATAAAACATCTAGATAAGTGGATAAAAGTTTATGGATTCATTGGCCGACTAAATACTCAGAGAATAAGAATAAGAATTACACAATGCAATAAAAGAAAAAAAAATAAAATGAATCAACTGCTAAACATTTGAAGCCTGGTCTATGCACAGGTCTCAACATTAATATAAGATAATATAATGTGGTATGGTATAGTATAATATAATATGGTGTTGTAGTATGGTATATTATGATATATATATAGGTATATAAACAACAACACAAAAAAACAACAAATACATTTTGTGTAATTATACAAATGGATCTCTCAGTAGTTTTGAGACTAGTGGTGGGTTGCTGGAGTCCGACATCCCTGGAATATTCAGTATTCACATGTTTGAACGCCTCATCCTTCCCTCTATGTCTGAACATTTCTCCAATATTTATAATTACTATTGCGTTTTTAAATGCACGTAATTCAAATTTTACTGGTTCAAATTCTGCAGCTGTCACAGTTTTAATTTCCAACCTGAGTAATGTGGCGGATATTTTTCTTTAGCGATGCGAGGCCACCTGCCCCAAAGAGTCTTCACCAGTCTTGGCAGGTGAAGTAGTTTTCAAAACCAAAGCGATGGAAAACAAAAAAGCAATCTTAGAGCAACATGTCTGTTGCCCTTTGTGGGTTTAAAGCACCAAAACTAAAAATTTCAAACAGATTTTAGAAGATCTTGTAACAAAAACAGGTTGCTTGATCCTCTGATTTCAGAGGAACTCTGGAGAAAAATTTCCGGGCATCAGGGTTAACAGGTATTTCTTTCATAGTCTCCAATGCAGTTTCTGTGATGTTCTCTCTGTCTTGGTTCTTGAGGTTCTTGAGTTTGAGCAAAGCTGCGATGTGTTCCTCACTGTGTGGGGGTTGGGGGGAGAGGGAGATTGTTAAGTGAAGATTTACACATTTATATAAACAAATGAAAGCTGGTTGTGTATTACTCTTCAGACCATTTAAAAGACAAAACTCTGAGATTTTCCCTCAAGAGAGAGGGACAAAAACCAACACTCACTCTCCAAGACCGTGAGTGTTATTTTAAAAAGTTGACTCTGACTGATTGGACTGTATTAACTGACCCCTACACTCTCACTCACTGGATGGACGAATTGTCCAAAGGAGGACACAGAAGGGACAAAGTCTGGTCTGTCTTTATAAAGTGAAGCCTCTCGAACAAAGATATCACAAGAAGTAAGTGGAACCACTGTGGAGGGTAACATAGTAAATGCAACTTCTGTTTGGACACCCCTGAAACATGCAACTTATGTTGAGTTAGCTAGCGATTAGCATTAGCATTACCATTAGCATGTAACAAGAATCCTCCAAATAATCATTAACTCAATGGAATTTCAGTCACAATCTATTCTAACCCATAACGTTATTCAGGTTGAAACTGATGATGCATTACATATTAACCTTATCTGATATGAAGTGTGCGTGTTGTTGTTGATTGTCTCACTCCAATTCTTTCTTTTAATCGCCAAAACCAAACCAAAGTTGTCTACGACTGACAGTGGCTGGTATGTGATAAAACTTCAAGTTACTGTTTTTGATTTTTCGATTTTGGCACCAAAAAATACAACAAGACCACATATTCACAGCTGACAGTGACAGGGTTCCTCTCCAGCTTCCCCCTGTTTTGCCTCCAGCTAACGACATTACGTCACAAAGGGGTCTATACTGCCGTCAGTCACCAGGGGGAGCTCTACTGTGTTTGGATTTACTTTAGAGGCGCAGTTCTGGTGTCTATGGTTTCATGGCACACTTATTGACAGTAATAACCACAGACTGTGTAAATAAATTGTCTATAGTAAGAACGAATAGACAGTGTTTAGACGATGGAACTGCTCCTCAAAAGTGGAGCCAAAGTAGAGCTGGTGTCTGGCTGCAGTATAGTTAGGTAATATAACGCATGTTCAAGTGACTCTGAGCAGCTTCACTCTCGGACGATATTAATCAAACTCACAAGATGGCAAACAGCTCTTAATGCGAGCCTATTCTGTCCTATCCGGGTCAGCTGCACTCGACACCATGCTACACATCTGTCTGCGTTAAAGTTAATCCTGAATGCAGAGGTGTTGGGGGGTCACCTGAGGTCAGGATGAGCAGTTCCCAGTGCAGCTATTTGCATCTGCATGGCGTGGATGTCCTGGAGCTGCAGCACTTCTGCAATCTTGGTCAGGATTTCCTTTAACCAGTCGTCCTGTGACCCCTGTGAAGACCGAGCAGTTACGTCCGACTGATTAAACACCTGTTTGCTGCCATGATTGATAAAAAAAAAAAGTGTGCCATTGCACTGCACAGTTGCATATGCATTCCCCAATCGGTGCAATTTCCCAAACGTGAGATAGGGCTAATTCACCTATGCACTTCCATTAATGATCCTGTAACAACACATTTAATTAGTTTGCTTGATTGAAGAAAATCAGAAATTGGTCTCTTATGGTCCAAAACATTGCTCTGTTTTTGAGCTGCTCACAGCCCTGGAGCTTCTACAATGACACAATTTTACAGGCCGTCCAGTGACAAAATCAGAATGTGACAGACCGGTAACATCAGTGTCATATAAATTGGTGGCAATTCCTGTTCACATCGCAGCCGAGATGAGCCAGGCCGATAAAATACTGGGTTGATTGCCAGGTTTTTTGTTCGATGTGAAAGGGGCTTCAGTAATAATGCAACTTCGGTTTGAATATTGTCAAGATCTCTTTAGAGTTAGAGTGGTTTTCTTTCTTTAGATGGTAAAACCCAAACTCCTGCAGCCACATTGACATCAAAGTAAACATGCACATTAACCAGATTTCTGGCTCAATTTAGTCAGAATCTGATCAGTGTGTTGGAGTCAGTGTGTGGAGGCGCTCTCACCATGTCCTTAAACAGGTTGTGTAAACTCTCTGCATCGTCTATCACAGTCTCGTAGGCCTTCTGCTGCTGTTCCTTGTCCTTCAGTTTGACTTTTCCTTTCAGCAGCCTCCTGATGTATTCCTCCGTCACTTCCTGGTGAAGCTGGCCGATCAGCTCCTGGAATAGATCCCAGCTTCCAATCAGCAATCAGAGCATACAGCGCCCTCCAAAAGTATTGGAACAGCAAGGCAAATTCCCTTGTTTTGTGTTAAACAACTCGGCACCTATGACCCTTTGTTTGAACCCGCCCATTTTTCAAGTGAGCAAAACTATTGGAACATGTGACTGACAGGTGTTTCTTTTTGACCAGGAGTTGTCTTTAAGGTTGACTGTTCAAACATTAAATAGCTCTGCACTAGTCTACTTATTGGCCTAGGTTTAATCCCTAAATTATGCATATCTTGTTAAAGAGGATAAATCAACATGAAGACCAGACCAGAGGGCTGTCTATAGGAGGAAAGCAAGACATTTTCAAGCTACGAAAAGAAGGAAAATAAATCAGAGCCATTGGACAAACATTGGGCATAGCAAGCCCAACAATTTGGTATGTCCAGAATAAGAAAGAAACTGCTCGTGTACTGAGCGACAGACATCGAACAGGTCGGCCAAGGAAAACAACAGTAGTTGATAATAGAAATATTGCGAGAGCTGTGAAGAAAAACCCAGAAACATCAGTAAGTGACATCACCAACGACCTCCACAGTACAGGGGTGAAAGTATCACAATCCACTGCTGGAAGAAGAAGCAGAGAGCAGAAATATAGAGGCCACACTAATAGATGCAAACCACTCATCAGTAGTAAGAATCGAAAGGCCAGATTGAAATTTGCAAAGAAGTACAGAGATGAGCCACAAAAGTTCTGGAACACAATCTTATGGACCGATGAGACCGAGATTAATCTCTACCAAAGTGATGGAAAGGCCAAAGTGTCAAGAAAGAAAGGAACTGCTTATGATCCACAGCATACAAGCTCATCTGTGAAGCATGGTGGAGGTCATGTCATGGCTTGGGCGTACATGGCCGCTTCTGGAAAAGTCTCATTAATATTTACTGATGATGTAACTGATGATGGCAACAGCAGAATGAATTTTAAATTTTAATAAATTTTTAAGTTTACAGAAACATTTTGTCTGCCAGTTTACGGAGACATGCATCTGAACTAATTGGGAGGGATTTTATCATGCAGCAGGACAATGAGCCAAATCACACTGCCAACAAATCAAAGGACTTCATCAGGGGAAAATAGTGGAAGGTTTTAGACTGGCCATGTCAATCATCTGACCTTAACCCAATTTAACACGCATTTCACCTCCTCAAGAGAAGACTGAAGCAAACAAGAACTGAAAGAAACTGCGGTAAAAGCCTGTCACGAACGAAGAATGCAACAGTTTGGTGATGTCGATGGGTTGCAGGCTTGAGGCAGTCATTGCAAGCAAGGGTTATGCCACAACCTCGCTGTTCCAATACTTTTGGAGAGGACTGTATTTTAGTATATTCAGTTTTAACTGCTGAGTCTTTACCTGGTAACAGGACTGATTGGGGCCCTGAAGCTCCTTAAGTTCCTTTTCGATGCTGAGCAGCAGCTTATCAAACTCGTTGTTGTTCAGCCAGTCCTTCGTTCCCAACTTCTGGTACTGTGTCTATGAGAGATCATCTAATCATCTAATGTTGTTTTTCAAACATGAGGAAACTGTTCATCTGTTAAGGGGTTTTTTCAGCTCGTGGTTGAGTGGTGAAACGTCCGTTTGTCTATGTTTTAGCTTTGTTTTTAGATGTACCATGACCTGGAGGACTGAGAATCTCCACAGACATGTGGCTCAGATGAATTCAAATATATTGAGACGAGGTGACAACAAGAAAAACTGCCTTTAAATCTGCTGTAAATGAACTTACCTTGAGGTTCTTGTGCACAGGACTC
Organism: Mugil cephalus; assembly: GCF_022458985.1. Taxonomy (NCBI): domain Eukaryota; kingdom Metazoa; phylum Chordata; class Actinopteri; order Mugiliformes; family Mugilidae; genus Mugil; species Mugil cephalus. The sequence continues at coordinate 20,664,580 of NC_061786.1, read as the reverse complement.
AGTAAATACGTGTGTGCAGATTGTTTCATGTTGGTTATCACATCCAAACAGCTCCTCTGTACTTCTTCTTGGAACAGATCACTCTTATTGACCAGGACGTCCCTGCAGACAGAGCACACATGAGCTCACAACCCTCTGACTGGTTTCATTCATTGTCTGATCGTTGGGTCAGAATCGTACCTGAAGTCTTTAATGCAGCCGAGGTTTGCTTTAATGAACGCCGTGCTGTTGGGCTTGTTCTGCTTGATGATGTCTTCCTGAAAGTCTTTGTACCTGCACGAGTTGAATAACGGCTTCTGTTAGTTTAAAACAATAAAAGTTTAAAAACATCAAATGAAGAAGATCACAGGTACCTCTGCATGGAGTCTGATATGGGACGTGTTATTTCCTGGGCCTTGTGCAGGTCTCCTACAATTACCTCTGCTGCTTTCACCATACCATTAATGAACTAAAGACAGATGGAAGACACAAGTCAGTGACAGTAATGACAAATTTATCTCCCAAGTTAGTTTCTCTTTAATTTTGGCCCCAATATTTCATAAAAATAACAAAATATTGAAGTGATTTCATGATTCCTGCATAATCCCGAGCCAATTAAAGCCCTTCTCACAGACGTTACCATGCTTTGATGTCATGTTGTCGTACTCATGCTCTACCTGGATGATGTCGTAGGCCACAGGACTGACGTAGCAGCCATCTTCTTTTTCTGGCTCATCTCCTTTTTTCCACTTTTTCTTTGCGTCTTTCAGTATTCGTTTAATGTAAGTCTTCAGCTCAGCCTGAACACACAAAAACATGCCACGTTTATGTCTTATTATTCATTTATTTATTTTGTTTGCATTTGTCGACATAGTTAAATTGATGCAGTTATATTCTTGCAGCTGAATATTTTATTACTTCAACCATGCAGCTGCTGTAAAACCACCAAAAACTAGATAATGAGAATAAACTAAAATGCAGCCCACATCTAATAAATCCTCTCCGGTTTTACCTCTTGTTTGTCCAGATATTGTTTCTCCAGAGGTACCAGTAACTCTTGAGGCAGCAGCTTTCCCAGCGATTCCACATTGATCTCTGAGGCCAGCTCTGGTTTTTGAAAGATGCTGACACAGAGAAGAAAAGTCTTTCTTGAGCACCATGAGCATTTATTCTTAGTTAAACCATTCTTTTTTGCAGATGGCATATAGTGAGATAAGAGACTGAAGGTCGGATGCATATTTGTTTGTTTTTGAAAACAAATGAAGTTTGTATGTTACTTTCATAGCTTCTTCCTTCAGGAGTAGTTTCCAAATCCTTTCAGACAATGAAACACCTCAACCCTGCTCATATTCACCTCAAATATAAATATAATATTAAATATAAAGCTGCACTATCCACACTGGAAAATAGGCAATAAACAGTTGTAATTCCTACTTAGAACATGTGGAAGTTTTTGATTAAGTGAACACGAAAACTTTTGGAGAAGATTCATCATTTTGACCTGATGGTGGAGCTGATGAGCTGTTTAGGCTCTGATACTATACAAAAAAATACCCCTACAGAGGAGAGAAGGACCTAAATATATGAAACAGAGACCTTACCTTGGATAATATTCATTCACCCAGCGCAGGAGGAAAGTGCAGTCCTTGTCATCCAGTCTAGACTCTGCAATCTTTCTGAGTCTGGTGTTGAAGACTTGGTGGTAAAGTTTAGCATAAAAGTTACAGATGTCCATCTCAGGGGGGTAGCAGCTCTTCACCAGCTTCACCACCAGCAGCAGGTCCTCCTTCAGCTGCCTGCCCATGTTCTGGACGTCGTTCTGGAATGACGACTGCTCCGCTTGGTTAGCAGTGGGTGTCTGGGGGCTATTCATACGCTCCTCAACCAAGTCTTGAAGCTTTGAGTCGTGGGTCTTCCTCCAGTTGCAGGGCCTCCATGAAGGCACTGTCGGACAACTGGTTTTCCACATCTGGTCCTGCTCCTCCTCCTGGTTGATGGCCTTCACGGCGGACGTCAGAGCTGAGGCATGAGCAGACACCGACTCATTGTTGTCGTCGACCTCCTGAAGACTGATAGACAGAGTCTCCACCACGGTCTCCATTACGAGCTTTTTAAGGGCCTCGTGGTCTGCAGCAAGCTTTCGTTCTTCTTCTTTGTCGTAACTAAGATCCTCTTCCTCTGTTATATTCCCAAACAAATTTTTCTCCTTGTTTATTAACAGCTGGCTGGCCTCACACCACTGTTTTTTGTCAAGGTGATGCTTAAATGTGGAGATCACTGAGGGAGATAAACAAAGAAGGAGTTTCTCATTAATCGCTGGACATTGGAATAAAATGAGGCATTTAATCTTCATAGAAGAAACACTAATTATATTCATGGATGCAGATCACGTCTATTTTAGAACATTTAACAAAAATGTAGCTAACAGTAAACAGCAAAATGCCTCTCACCGACTGGAGGCTGCTTGCCATCTGCCAAAGAAGGTCGTTTTCCACCGAAAAAACTTGTGGGACTTCTCAAATTATTCTGGACCACACTCACTGATCTTTTTACCCTGGATGACAACGTCTCATCTGGGAAGAGAGAAACATGAGAATTAAAGCTTAATTTTTAACCAGTTTAAAATAAAGTTCACAAAGCAGACATTACTAAATCAAGCAACAGACAATATAAATAACTCCAAATCCATCAAGTCAAATGGAAACTTTAGAGCTTGTTGGAAGTTGCGTATGTGCAAACTTACTAATGTAAGCGTTTTGGAAGCAATTCTTTTGGACTAAACTACGCTGCAGTTCCAGTTATGTCCACTAGATGCTGTACTTCAGAGTCGAACTTGTCAAGCCTAAACGACCAACTACGCAAGTTTAAGGTCCTGCATAAATGCTTCTTGGTGCTCAGTTGGTAACATTGGTCGTAATCGCACTATATAATGGTTGTTGGTGTTTAGTCTTACAGTGAGTAACGATTTAGCTAGCTAACGACCAGGGACAATAACATAAAAATGGCTCCTAACGAAAGGTACGAAAGTTCCATTAAAATAAACACGAATTAAATCCAATGAATTAAAAAACCTTCTGCCTATTTTTAATCAACTATTTATTCAGTCAAGTTGACATTCATATGAATGTTGACACCTAAACAAACAAAAGCTTGTAGAAGCATATAAAAACACTTTGGCTCCCACAGCTCTTGAACGCAACCCCATTTAAAGTCAGTAATGTTTTAATTCAGAATATCCACTTTGAGGTTGAGTTCTGGATCTAATCTGATGTAATCTGATGGAGACTTTTAGATATTTTAACCGTCCAAATAGTTTTGGAGCTGCTTTTAACGAGTTACATCATGAGACACTGTTGTCGTTTCGCGCTGACATTTAACGATAGTAGAGGAGACACAGTGTAACGACTTAAACAAGCTCCAACAGGTTCACGATATTAAAGAAAGTGAACAAAGCAGGTAATTCCACTGGATAAGAATTCTGATCTGTTATGACTTCTCTGCACCTCAGTGGGTTAAAAGTTTCCACTGGAGCCAAGTGCTGTTTCCAGAAACACCAGCTCTCACCTGAGTCTGCTTTTCTTCCAGTCTGCTCTTCTTCTTCTTCTTCCAGCGATGGATGTGAAACCTCTAACTTATTGGGCTTCTGCGCTTTACCACGGACGGCCTTCTTCAACAATTTCCAAGGTTTTATTAACCCATTTCTGTTCTGGACGGACACTTTGTCCTTGCCAGTGTCATCCTTGGACCTGCCCATCATTTCTGAGATATCACTGAACAAACCCAAACTCTGAGAAAAGAACAGAAATTAAATTAAATAGAAAATGTATGTGTGCAAACTGCTTTAGAAGTTAGTGTTGCTTTACAAACAGCAGGACAGTCGCCATGTCTAATAACAACAGAGCTCTTGAATCTGTCTTGGCTGCAGCTGCTGCGTGTAATGGATGAGAGACTATTTTTACCCTGAGAACACTCACTTCTCACCTTTCATAGTACATTTTGATCATCTGTTTTTAACTTTAATCCTGAACTTTTCTATAAAACCTGTAGACACAGCATCTACTGACTGTCCAGCTTAGCTTTTCCAGATAAACGTAAAGACGCAGTCATGCAAATCAGCTACAAAGAAATTAAAGAACCATTAGAGTGAACAGTAACTTGTGACTCTTTCTTGGTTTTGTAATAATTTGATCAGTTACAGTATTTTGATCCATGTTTTAACATTTATTTTTAACCATAATATCACATAAGCCTTTTATATTAAGCTTCAAGATTTGAAGCTTTGTCATAAAACAAGATGCCTAAAGTTGTCATTTTTATTTTTTTTTCTTTTATAGGCAATACTGCTCATAATAAGAATATCTGACAAAATACTAACATGCAGATATTATTTTCAGTTAGATTAGATTCGTTTATAGTCCCTACTTCAGCACACTTACTCTTACCTTGAGTTAGAGGAAACGGGCTGTGTTTGATAAACAGATGTTGAATAATCCGTTTTAACGTGCCCCTTCGTTTAACCACACTAGACACGAGCAACTGCAACTCATCGCCTAAAGTCTCCAGATGCTCCTCTTTTGTTGCTGACTTACTTTCGCTTTCTTTTACGACAGAAAAACAGGAGGAGGAACCTGTTCTGTATCCAATCAGTGTCAACGTGATAAAATGATAAGTAAAGCAAAACTATCATACTCCTTCCAAATATTACGTATCTGCAAGGTACAAAAGTAAGTGCAATTTCTGCCCGTCTGCAGGTTGATCAATGTCCTGTGGACAAGCCTATTGGGATCATGTTTAGTGGACAGATGAGACCAAAATAGAACACTCTGTTGGTTCATCTCTGTTGGAATTATTGTACATAAGTTATCCCATATTTACTCTGAGTGTTTATGTATCTATTAACCTCCTAGTATGCCAATGTGCAACAGTATATGTCTGTAGAGTTGCTTTGCAGGAAGGAGAATAAGGGGGACGCGATATCTGCTGAGTCATCCCAGAGCCGCGTCTTCGCCGCAGAAATACAGTGATTAAACATGTACCAAAAAGAAGAAAGTGCATGTATCGTTTGAGAAGTTGCAGCTATGTGCTCCCCTCCCCATTAGTGCTGCAACTTCTGTTGTAACCAGGAACCACCCTAAGGAAATAAAGAGAGGGTACGGCGAGGTACGCTTCACAGCGGTAGGACATTGTAACTGAACGTATCTCTGCCGTTCTCCTCGCGAGTAAAAAGGAACTCTTGTCCTTCTCTTCTTTGTGCAATGTTTATGAATGTTTTAGGTTGTTGAACCTGACATTTACTTGGTCCTTCGAGCCGGATGCCAACGCGCCTGAGGATTCCAGCAGGTGCGGTGAAATCCAGGAAAGACCGTGGCCACAGCAGGACTCCGTTAGAGAGAGTTTCTCAGACCCTCTCCTGGACTGGAGATCAGCCTGCCAGCTGGGATTCGACAACAGTGGTGAGTGGAATTTCACTTAAAAAGTGGCGAATGACTGAGGGTCATTGCGCGTAGAAAAACCCTGGAAATCCTAGGCACTAGCAGGTACTGAAGTACGGCGGAGTCCTCTAGCACAGTTAAATTCCGTAGAATGAGTGATAGGATGACGGAGTCCTGCAGTACGTATGCTTAAATTCCGTGTTAAAAAGGTGAGTGATTGTGTGTGCGATTGGAGATTAAAATACCACAAGGTATTTTATCTCACACCAAAACAGTAGGACTGTGAGTAGCGAGCCTCTTGTGGATGCAAAGGCAAGAACTCTCCACTCGAAAGAGTTGAAGCGAGGGTTACCACAAAAGGTAGTTTGATCGCTGCCCTACTGGACACAACCCAGTTTTTAGAACACCCTAGGTGTTAATACACTGGACCAAATTCTCAAAAATAGGAAAAAGGGGGAAGCAAAATCGATCCTAAAGAACAACTGCAGTCTAAAGATTGGAAGTTTATAGAAAACAGGGCACTGATAAAATAAAACATCTAGATAAGTGGATAAAAGTTTATGGATTCGATGGTCGACTAAATACTCAGAGAATAAGAATAAGAATAAGAATTACAAGATGCAATAAAAGAAAAAAAAAAAATAAAATGAATCAGCTGCTAAACATTTGAAGCCTGGTCTATGCACAGGTCTCAACATTAATATAAGATAATATAATGTGGTATGGTATAGTATAATATAATATGATGTTGTAGTATGGTATATCATAATATATATATATATATAGGTATATAAACAACAACACAAAAAAACAACAAATACTTTTTGTGTAATTATACAAATGGATCTCTCAGTAGTTTTGAGACTGGTGTTGGGTTGCTGGAGTCCGACGTCTCTGGAATATTCAGTATTCACATGTTTGAACGCCTCATCCTTCCCTCTATGTCTGAGCATTTCTCCAATATTTCCACAATTGCCGTAGCGTTTTTTTTTTTAGCCACTTCACTTTTACATGCACGTAATTCAAATTTTACTGGTTCAAATTCTGCAGCTATCACAGTTTTAATTTCCAACCTGAGTAATGTGGCGGATATTTTTCTTTAGCGATACGAGGCCACCTGCCCCAAAGAGAGTCTTCACCACTCTTGGCAGGTGAAGTAGTTTTCAAAACCAAAGCGATGGAAAACAAAAAAGCAATCTTAGAGCAACATGTCTGTTGCCCTTTGTGGGTTCAAAGCACCAAAACTAAAAATTTCAAACAGATTTTAGAAGATCTTGTAACAAAAACAGGTTGCTTGATCCTCTGATTTCAGAAGAACTCTGGAGAAAAAATTCCGGGCATCAGGGTTAACAGGTATTTCTTTCATAGTCTTCAATACAGTTTCTGTGATGGTCTCTTTGTCTTGGTTGTTGAGGTTCTTGAGTTTGAGCAAAGCTGCCATGTGTTCCTCACTGTGTGGGGTTGGGGGGAGAGGGAGATTGTTAAGTGAAGATTTACACATTTATATAAACAAATGAAACTTTATTGTGTATTGTTCTTCAGACCATTTAAAAGACAAAACTCTGAGATTTTCCCTCAAGAGAGAGGGACAAAAACCAACACTCACTCTCCAAGACCGTGAGTGTTATTTTAAAAAGTTGACTCTGACTGATTGGACTGTATTAACTGACCCCTACACTCTCACTCACTGGATGGACGAATTGTCCAAAGGAGGACACAGAAGGGACAAAGTCTGGTCTGTCTTTATAAAGTGAAGCCTCTCGAACAAAGATATCACAAGAAGTAAGTGGAACCACTGTGGAGGGTAACATAGTAAATGCAACTTCTGTTTGGACACCCCTGAAACATGCAACTTATGTTGAGTTAGCAAGCGATTAGCATTAGCATTAACATGTAACAAGAATCCTCCAAATAATCATCAACTTAATGGAATTTCAGTCACAATTTATTCTAACCCATAACGTTATTCAGGTTGAAACTGATGATGCATTACATATTAACCTTATCTGATATGAAGTGTGCGTGTTGTTGTTGATTGTCTCACTCCAATTCTTTCTTTTAATCGCCAAAACCAAACCAAAGTTGTCTACGACTGACAGTGGCTGGTATGTGATAAAAGTTCAAGTTACTGTTTTTGATTTTTCGATTTTGGCACCAAAAAATACAACAAGACGACATATTCACGGCTGACAGTGACAGGGTTCCCCTCCAGCTTCCCTCTGTTTTGCCTCCAGCTAACGACATTACGTCACGAAGGGGTCTATACTGCCGTCAGTCACCAGGGGGAGCTCTACTGTGTTTGGATTTACTTTAGAGGAGCAGTTCTGGTGTCTATGGTTTCATAGCACACTAATTGACAGTAATAACCACAGACTGTGTAAATAAATCGTCTATGGTAAGAACGAATAGACAGTGTTTAGACGACGGAACTGCTCCTCAAAAGTGGAGCCAAAGTAGAGCTGGTGTCTGGCTGCAGTATAGTTAGGTAATATAATGTTGACGCATGTTCAAGTGACTCTGAGCAGCTTCACTCTCGGACCATATTAATCAAACTCACAAGATAGCAAATAGCTCTTAATGCGAACCTATTCTGTCCTATCCGGGTCAGATGCACTCGACACCATGCTACACATCTCTCCGTGTTAAAGTTAATCCTGAATGCAGAGGTGTTGGGGTGTTACCTGAGGTCAGGATGAGCAGCTCCCAGTGCAGCTATTTGCATCTGTATGGCGGGGATGTCCTGGAGCCGCAGCACTTCTGCAATCTTGGTCAGGATTTCCTTTAACCAGTCGTTCTGTGACCCCTGTGAAGACCGAGCAGTTACGTCCGACTGATTAAACACCTGTGTGCTGCCATGATTGATAAAAAAAAAAGTGTGCCATTGCACTGCACAGTTGCATATGCATTCCCCGATCGATGCAATTTCCCAAACGTGAGAGAGGGCTAATTCACCTATGCGCTTCCATTAATGATCCTGTAACAACACATTTAATTAGTTTGCTTGATTGAAGAAAATCAGAAATTGGTCTCTTATGGTCCAAAACATTGCTCTGTTTTTGAGCTGCTCACAGCCCTGGAGCTTCTACAATGACACAATCTTACAGGCCGTCCAGTGACAAAATCAGAATGTGACAGACCGGTAACATCGGCCGATAAAATACCGGGTTGATTGCCAGGTTTTTTGTTCGATGTGAAAGGGGCTTCAGTAATAATGCAACTTCGGTTTGAATATTGTCAAGATCTCTTTAGAGTTAGAGTGGTTTTCTTTCTTTAGATGGTAAAACCAAAACTCCTGCAGCCACATTAACATCAAAGTAAACATGCACATTAACCAGATTTCTGGCTGAATTTAGTCAGAATCTGATCAGTGTGTTGGAGTCAGTGTGTGGAGGCGCTCTCACCATGTCCTTAAACAGGTTGTGTAAACTCTCTGCATCGTCTACCACAGTCTCATAGGCCTTCTGCTGCTGTTCCTTGTCCTTCAGTTTGACTTTTCCTTTCAGCAGCCTCCTGACGTATTCTTCCGTCACTTCCTGGTGAAGCTGGCCGATCAGCTCCTGGAATAGATCCCAGCTTCCAATCAGCAATCAGAGCATACAGCGCCCTCCAAAAGTATTGGCAAATTCCCTTGTTTTGTGTTAAACAACTCGGGACCTATGACCCTTTGTTTGAACCCGCCCATTTTTCAAGTGAGCAAAACTATTGGAACATGTGACTGACAGGTGTTTCTTTTTGACCAGGAGTTGTCTTTAAGGTCGACTGTTCAAACATTAAATAGCTCTGCACTAGTCTACTTATTGGCCTAGGTTTAATCCCTAAATTATGCATTTCTTGTTAAAGAGGATAAATCAACATGAAGACCAGACCAGAGGGCTGTCTATGGGAGGAAAGCAAGACATTTTCAAGCTAAGAAAAGAAGGAATATCAATCAGAGCCATTGGACAAACATTGGGAGCCCAACAATTTGGTATGTCCCGAATAAGAAAGAAACTGCTCGTGTACTGAGCGACAGACGTTGAACAGGTCGGCCAAGGAAAACAACAGTAGTTGATGATAGAAATATTGCGAGAGCTGTGAAGAAAACTCCAGAAATATCAGTAAGTGACATCACCAACGACCTCCACAGTGCAGGAGGTGAAAGTATCACAATCCACTGTTGGAAGAAGACTCCGAGAGCAGAAATATAGAGGCCACACTAAAAGATGCAAACCACTCATCAGAGGTAAGAATCGAAAGGCCAGATTGAAATTTGCAAAGAAGTACAGAGATGAGCCACAAAAGTTCTGGAACACAATCTTATGGACCGATGAGACAGAGATTAATCTCTACCAAAGTGATGGAAAGGCCAAAGTGTGGAGAAAGAAAGGAACTGCTTATGATCCAAGCTCATCTGTGAAGCATGGTGGAGGTCATGTCATGGCTTGGGCGTGCATGGCTGCTTCTGGAAAAGTCCCATTAATATTTATTGATGATGTAACTGATGATGGCAACAGCAGAATGAATTTTACATGAAGTTTACAGAAAAATTTTGTCTGCCAGTTTACGGAGACATGCATATGAACTAATTGGGAGGGATTTTATCATGCAGCAGGACAATGAGCCAAAGCACACTGCCAACAAATCAAAGGACTTCATCAGGGGAAAATAGTGGAAGGTTTTAGACTGACCATGTCAATCATCTGACCTTAACCCAATTTAGCACGCATTTCACCTCCTCAAGAGAAGACTGAAGCAAAGAAGAACTGAAAGAAACTGCGGTAAAAGCCTGTCACAAACGAAGAATGCAACAGTTTGGTGATGTCGATGGGTTGCAGGCTTGAAGCAGTCATTGCAAGCAAGGGTTATGCCACAACCTCGCTGTTCCAATACTTCTGGAGAGGACTGTATTTTAGTATATTCAGTTTTAACTGTTGAGACTTTACCTGGTAACAGAACTGATTGGGGCCCTGAAGCTCCTTAAGTTCATTTTCGATGCTGAGCAGCAGCTTATCAAACTCGTTGTTGTACAGCCAGTCCTTCGTTCCCAGCTTCTGGTACTGTGTCTATGAGAGATCATCTAATCATCTAATGTTGTTTTTCAAACATGAGGAAACTGTTCATCTGTTGAGGGGTATTTTCAGCTCGTGGTTGAGTGGTGAAACGTCTGCTTGTCTTTGTTTTAGCTTTGTTTTTAGATGAACCTTGACCTGGAGGACTGAAAATCTCCACAGACATGTGGCTCAGAAGAATTCACATATATTGAGACGAGGTGACAACAAGAAAAACTGCCTTTAAATCTGCTGTAAATGAACTTACCCTGAGGTTCTTGTGCACAGGGCTCAGTAAATACATGTGTGCAGATTGTTTCATGTCGGTCACCACATCCAAACAGCTCCTCCGTACTTCTCCTTGGAACAGATGACTCTTATTGACCAGGACGTCCCTGCAGACAGAGCACACATGAGCTCACAGCCCTGTGACTGGTTAAATTCATTGTCTGATCGTTGGGTCAGAATCGTACCTGAAGTCTTTAATGCAGCCGAGGTTTGCTTTAATGAACGCCGTGCTGTTGGGCTTGTTCTGCTTGATGATGTCTTCCTGAAAGACTTTGTACCTGCACGAGTTGAATAACGGCTTCTGTTAGTTTAAAACATTAAAAGTTTAAAAACATAAAATGAAGAAGCTCAGTTACCTCTGCATGGAGTCTGATATGGGACGTGTTATTTCCTGGGCCTTGTGCAGGTCTCCTACAATTACCTCTGCTTCATTCACCATACTATTGATCAACTAAAGACAGATGGAAGACATAAGTCAGTGACAGTAATGACAAATTCATCTCCGAGTTAGTCTCTCTTTAATTTTGGCTTCAATATTTCATTAAAATTACAAAATATTGAAGTGATTTCATGATTCCTGCATAATGCCGAGCCAATTTAAACGCTTCTCACAGACGTTACCATGCTTTGATGTCATGTTGTCGTACTGATGCTCTACCTGGATGATGTCATAGGCCACAGGACTGACGTAGCAGTCGTCTTCTGTTTTTGGCTCCTCTCCTTTTTTCCACTTTTCCACTGCATCGTCCACAATTCGTTCCATAACAGTCTTCAGATGAGCCTGAACACACAACACCATGCCACGTTTATGTCTTTACATTTATTTATTTATTTCGTCTACATTTGTCTACATAGTTGAAGCAGTTATATTCTTGCAGCTGAATATTTTATTACTTCAACCATGCAGCTGCTGTAAAACCACCAAAAACTAGATAATGAGAATAAACTAAAATGGAGCCCACATCTAATAAATCCTCTCTGGTTTTACCTCTTGATTGTCCAGATATTGTTTCTCCAGAGGTACCAGTAACTCTTGAGGCAGCAGCTTTCCCAGCGATTCCACATTGATCTCTGAGGCCAGCTCTGGGTCTTGAAAGATGCTGACACAGAGAAGAAAAGTCTTTCTTGAGCACCATGAGCATTCATTCTTAGTTAAACCATTCATTTTACAGATGGCATATAGTGAGATAAGAGACTGAAACTTTCATAGCTTCTTCCTTCAGGAGTAGTTTCCAAATCCCTTCAGACAAAGAAACACCTCAACCCTGCTCACATTCACCTTAAATATAAAGAGTCGATTCATTTTCTTTAACTAAAGTCAGTACAATGAAGTAGAAAGCTGCACTATCCACACTAGAAAATAAGCAATAAACAGTTGTAATTCCTACTTAGAACATGTAGAAGTTTTTGATTAAGTGAACACATAAACTTCTGGAGAAGATTCATCATTTTGACCTGATGGTGGAGCTGGTGAGAAGATATCCCTGTTTAGGCTCTGATACTATACAAAAAAATACCCCAACAGAGGAGAGAAGGACCTAAATATATGAAACAGAGACTGAATTAATGACTTACCTTGGATAACATTCATTCACATAGCGCAGGAGGAAGGCGCAGTCCTTGTCATCCAGTTCAAGGTCTGCAATCTTTCTGAGTCTGGTGCTGAAGACTTGGTGGTAAAGTTTAGCATAAAAGTTACAGATGTCCATCTCAGGGGGGTAGCAGCTCTTCACCACCTTCACCACCAGCAGCAGGTCGTCATTCAGCTGCCTGCCCATGTTCTGGACGTCGGTCTGGATGGACGACTGCTCCGCTTGGTTATTAGTGGGTGTCTGGGGCCTATCCATACGCCCCCCGACCAGGACGTGAAGCGTCGTGTCGTGGATCTTCCTCCAGTTGCAGGGCCTCCACGAAGGCACCCTCGGACAACTGGTTTTCCACATCTGGTCCTGCTCCTCCTCCTGGTTGATGGCCTTCACGGCGGACGTCAGCGCTGAGGCATGAGCAGACACCGACTTGTTGTTGTCGTCGACCTCCTGAAGACTGAGAGACAGAGTCTCCACCACGGTCTCCATTACGAGCTTTTCAAGGGCCTCGTAGTCTGCAGCGAGCTTTCGTTCTTCTTCTTTGTCGTAACTAAGATCCTCTTCCTCTGTTATATTCCCAAACAGATTTTTCTCCTTGTTTATTAACAGCTGGCTGGCCTCACACCACTGATTTTTGTCAACGTGCTGTTTAAATGTGGAGATCACTGAGGGAGTAAACAAAGAAAGAGTTTATCATGAATCACTGGACATTGGAATAAAATGAGGCATTTAATCTTCATAGAAGAAATACTAATTATATTCATGGATGCAGATCACGTCTATTTTAGAACATTTAACAAAAATGTAGCTAACAGTAAACAGCAAAATGCCTCTCACCGACTGGAGGCTGCTTGCCATCTGCCAAAGAAGGTCGTTTTCCACTGAAAAAACTCGTGGGACTTCTCAAATTATTCTGGACCACACTCACTGATCTTTTTACCCTGGATGACAACGTCTCATCTGGGAAGAGAGAAACATGAGAATTAAAGCTTAATTTTTAACCAGTTTAAAATAAAGTTCACAAGGCAGACATTACTAAATCAAGCAACAGACAATATAAATAACTCCAAATCCATCAAGTCAAATGGAAACTTTAGAGCTTGTTGGAAGTTGCGTATGTACAAACTTACTAATGTAAGCGTTCCAGTTCAAAGTACGCATCGGACCACGATCAGTCCAAATTTCCAGATGTCTTCTTTCCCTTCCTGCCCGTTTCAACCTGGATGCATCTGGAAGCAATTCTTTCGGACTAAACTACGCTGCAGTTCCAGTTATGTCCACTAGATGCTGTACTTCAGAGTCGAACTTGTCAAGCCCAAATGACCAAGTACGCAAGTTTAAGGTCCTGCATAAATGCTCCTTGGTGCTCAGTTGATAACATTGGTCGTAATCGCACTATGTAATGGTTGTTGGTGTTTAGTCTTACAGTGAGTAACGATTTAGCTAGCTAACGACCAGGGACAATAACATAAAAATGGCTCCTAACGAAAGGTTACGAAAGTTCCATTAAAATAAACATGAATTAAATCCAATGAATTAAAAAACATTCTGCCTATTTTTAATCAAATATTTATTCAGTCAAGTTGCCATTCATATGAATGTTGACACCTAAACAAACAAAAGCTTGTAGAAGCATATAAAAACACTTTGGCTCCCACAGCTCTTGAACGCAACCCCATTTAAAGACGGTAATGTTTTAATTCAGAATATCCACTTTGAGGTTGAGTTCTGGATCTAATCTGATGTAATCTGATGGAGACTTTTAGATATTTTGACCGTCCAAATAGTTTTGGAGCTGCTTTTAAAGAGTTACATCATGAGACATTGTTGTCATTTCGTGCTGACATTTAACGACAGTAGAGGAGACACAGTGGGACGCCTTAAACAAGCTCCAACAGGTTCAGGATATTAAAGAAAGTGAACGAAGCAGGTAATAGGAGGATAGCAGGATAAGGATTCTGATCTGTTAGGGCTTCTCTGCACCTCAGTGGGTTAAAAGTTTCCACCGGAGCCATGCGCTGTTTTCCAGAAACACCAGCTCTCACCTGAGTCTGCTTTTCTTCCAGTCTGCTCTTCTTCTTCTTCCAGCGATGGATGTGAAGCCTCTAAATTATTGGGCTTCAACCCTTTACCGTGGGGGGCCTTCTTCCAAAATTTCCAAGGTTTTTTTAACCCATTTCTGTTCTGGACGGACACTTTGTCCTTGCCAGTGTCGTCCTTGGACCTGCCCATCATTTCTGACATATCACTGAACAAACTCTGAGGAAAGAACAGAATTTAGATTAAATAGAAAATGTCTGTGTGCACACTGCTTTAGAAGTTAGTGTTGCTTTACAAACCGCAGGAAAGTCGGCATGTCTAATAACAACAAAGCTCTTGAATCTGTCTTGGCTGCAGCTGCTGCGTGTAATGGATGAGAACACTCACTTCTCACCTTTCATAGTATATTTTGATCATCTGTTTTTAACTTCAATCCTCAACTTTTCTCTAAAACCTGTAGACACAGCGTTTACCGACTGTCCAGCTTAGCTTTTCCAGATAAACGTAAAGACGCGGTCATGCAAATCAGCTACAAAGAAATTAAAGAACCATTAGAGTGAACAGTAATTTGTGACTCTTTCTTAGTTCTGTAATAATTTGATCAGTTACAGTATATTGATCCATGCTTTGACATTTATTTTTAACCATAATATCACATAAGCCTTTTATACTTAGCTTCAAAATTTGAAGCTTCGTCATAAAACAAGATGCCTAAAGTTGTCATTTTTAATAATTTATTTTTTTTTCTTTTATAGGCAATACTGCTCATAATAAGAATATCTGACAAAATACTAACATGCAGATATTATTTTCAGTTAGATTAGATTGGTTTATAGTCCCTACTTCAGCACACTTACTCTTACCTTGAGTTAGAGGAAACAGGCTGTGTTTGATAAACAGATGTTGAATAATCCGTTGTAACGTTCGCTTTGTTTAATCACACTGGACACGAGCAATTGCAACTCATCGCCTAAAGTCTCCAGATGCTCCTCTTTTGTTGCTGACCTGACTTATTTTCGCTTTCTTTTACGACAGAAAAACAGGAGAAGGAATCTGTTCTGTATCCAATCAGTGTCTACGAGATAAAATGATAAGTAAAGCAAAACTATCATACTCCTTCCAAATATTACGTATCTGCGAGGTGCAAAAGTAAGTACAATTTCTGCCCGTCTGCAGGTTGATCAACGTCCTGTGGACAAGCCTTTTGGGATCATGTTTAGTGGACAGATGAGACCAAAATAGAACACTCTGTTGGTTCGTCTCCAAACATGACGTCTCTCATTTAAACCATCGAACTCCATCATCAGGACATTATCCCGTCCATGAAACACATGGCTGCTAATGTCCTGGTTCCGGACCAGTGAATTCTGACTTCTACCAGTGAATCCTAAAAGAAAATGTCAGGACATGTGTCCCATAAGCTGAACCTGAAGAGAAACTGAGTCACGCAGCGAGACAAGAACACAAGTTCTGACCTTAATCCAATAGAAATGTTGTGGAAGGACCTGAAACTGTTCAGGTTCATAGTTATATGAACATGAAGTGTGTGTGAGCCTTAAATAGAGAACAGTAAAATCTACTGCATCAACTTCCAACCTGTGTCAGGCTGCATCCTGCTGACATCAACGAGTGAAGGGGGATTCTGGTCTGGTCTGGTCTAGGTGGGGGCTACATGTCTAAGTAACATGCACATGAATGAATGCCAGGTCCAAAAGTTTCCCTGCAGACACTGAACTACCAGGCATTATAATAATGCATTGGTTTTAAATTGCACTTCTCCATTTTGGGAGCACTTAGTTTTTTGCATTGTTCATTCGCTCACACAGTCACACTCTGGTAGTGGAAAACTGACTGCCATTACACTGACGCTTGTATCAATATTTACAATCTCAAATATGCGGATCTAAGCTCTCATTGGACAGCCCTCGTCAAAACCTGTTTCAGCAGCTCAGGGCCACACACAGGGAGGGGGGGTGCACTTTTTAAAGGCACTTTTTTTAGCTCAACAAGTTTGACCAGTGATGTTGAGTTTGATTATGCAGGTTCTTGCAAACTAATTTTGTATTTACTGGTTGCAGCATTTCAACAAACACTTTACTGGAATTTATCTGGATATTAGCATTTAAAATGACTGATACTTTATCATAAGCATAATCCTAAACCCATCGGTTCATCACATTTATCTTCAACATACATTAACCTACTTCTCTCTTCTTTTATTATTTGAAGGATTTTTGGAATTGATCTCGTTGTTTTAATCAAGATTTTCTCAGAGAAATGTTTTGCACACACGTTTTTACATGATATTTGTAAAAACGTGTGTGTCGTCGTGTGTGTCATAGTCTTAGTAAATGATTATATCTTATTAAATGTTAGTTATAATCATATATGTCTATTTTTATGCCTGGTAAATGTTATATTGTGTATATTATTTCTGTGCTTGTGCATGGATTCACCCAAAATGTTTGTAAGCAAACGTTAATAATGATTTTTTACCTTTTACATTTACAAACCTTTGACAGTTTTTATTTGATAGAAATCTTCTAATATTTTCAGCATATCAGCGTCATATTTCACTACATTTACGTGCATGACTGATGCTTTGATGTAAACATATACCTGCGTAGGCATATACCTAAATCTACCTGCGTTAAGTGCAGTGGAGCATCAGTACTCTTTTGTTTGTCTGGCAGGTTCAGTCCTGTCTGAGATCTCTCTTCTCTTCTCTTCTCTTCTCTTCTCTTCTCTTCTCTTCTCTTCTCTTCTCTTCTCTTCTCTTCTCTTCTCTTCTCTTCTCTTCTCTTCTCTTCTCTTCTCTGCAGCTTCAAGTCAGAGTTCTTACGTCACTGTGGTGCTGTCAAGCCTCAGCCTCTAAGAACGGAGGATCAAATGACCTACATCTACAGCTTCACCTCTTTACAGTAAGTCACGTGACTGTTTAGCAGCTTGTTTGAGCCCCAGTGTGTAAGGTTTAGTGATATCAAGTGGTAAGATTAGAGACTGTGACAAACTGAATAACGCTCTGCTTCATCCTTCTCTTCTAGGCGTGTATTTCCCACACAGCCCGTGATATGACATAGACCAGGCTCCAGGTACACAATTTACAGACGGGCATACTATTTTTGCCGGCATACAGACCGGCAAAAATAGGAAAAAGGGGGAAGCAAAATCGATACTAAAGAAAAACTGCAGTCTAAAGATTGGAAGTTTATAGAAGACAGGGCACTGATAAAATAAAACATCTAGATAAGTGGATAAAAGTTTATGGATTCGATGGTCGACTAAATACTCAGAGAATAACCGCATTACAAGATGCAATAAAAGAAAAAAAAACTAAAATGAATCAGCTGCTAAACATTTGAGGCCTTGTCTATGCACAGGTCTCAACATTAATATAAGAGAATATAATGTGGTAAAATATAATATAATATAATATAATATAATATAATATAATATAATATAATATAATATAGGTATATAAACAACAACAATAACAAAAAAACAAAAAAACAAATACATTTTGTGTAATTATACGATTGGATCTCTCAGTAGTTTTGAGACTGGTGTTGGGTTGCTGGAGCCCGACGTCTCTGGAATATTCAGTATTCACATGTTTGAACGCCTCATCCTTCCCTCTATGTCCGAGCATTTCTCCAATATTTATAATTGCCGTAGCATTTTTTTTTTTTTTTTAGCCACTTCACTTTTAAATGCAGTTAATTCAAATTTTACTGGTTCAAATTCTGCAGCTATCACAGTTTTAATTTCCAACCTGAGTAATGTGGCAGATATTTTTCTTTAGTGATGCGAGGTCGAGGCCGGCCAGTTGCCCCAAAGAGAGTCTTCACCACTCTTGGCAGGTGAAGTAGTTTTCAAAACCAAAGCGATGGAAAACAAAAAAGCAATCTTAGAGCAACATGTCTGTTGCCCTTTGTGGGTTCAAAGCACCAAAACTAAAAATTTCAAACAGATTTTAGAAGATCTTGTAACAAAAACAGGTTGCTTGATCCTCTGATTTCAGAGGCACTCTGGAGAAAAAATTCCGGGCATCAGGGTTAACAGGTATTTCTTCCATAGTCTCCAATGCAGTTTCTGTGATGTTCTCTCTGTCTTGGTTCTTGAGGTTCTTGAGTTTGAGCAAAGCTGCGATGTGTTCCTCACTGTGTGGGGGTTGGGGGGGAGAGGGAGATTGTTAAGTGAAGATTTACACATTTATATAAACAAATGAAAGTTTGTTGTGTATTACTCTTCAGACCATTTAAAAGACAAAACTCTGAGATTTTCCCTCAAGAGAGAGGGACAAAAACCAACACTCACTCTCCAAGACCGTGAGTGTTATTTTATAAAGCTGACTCTGACTGATTGGACTGTATTCACTGACCCCTACACTCTCACTCACTGGATGGACGAATTGTCCAAAGGAGGACACATAGGGGACAAAGTCTGGTCTGTCTTTATCAAGTGAAGCCTCTTCAACAAAGATATTACAAGAAATAAGTGGAATCACTGTGGAGGGTAACGTAGTAAATGCAGCTTCTACTTGGACACCCCTGAAACATGCAACTTATGTTGAGTTAGCTAGCGATTAGCATTAGCATTAACATGTAACAAGAATCCTCCAAATAATCATTAACTTAATGGAATTTCAGTCACAATTTATTCTAACCCATAACGTTATTCAGGTTGAAACTGATGATGCATTACATATTAACCTTATCTGATATGAAGTGTGCATGTTGTTGTTGATTGTCTCACTCCAATTCTTTCTTTTAATCGCCAAAACCAAACCAAAGTTGTCTAAGACTGACAGTGGCTGGTATGTGATAAAAGTTCAAGTTACTGTTTTTGATTTTTCGATTTTGGCACCAAAAAATACAACAAGACGACATATTCACGGCTGACAGTGACAGTGTTCCCCTCCAGCTTCCCTCTGTTTTGCCTCCAGCTAACGACATTATGTCACAAAGGGGTCTATACTGCCGTCAGTCACCAAGGGGAGCTCTACTGTGTTTGGATTTACTTTAGAGGAGCAGTTCTGCTGTCCGTGGTTTCATGGCACACTAATTGAAAGTAATAACCACAGACTGTGTAAATAAATCGTCTATGGTAAGAACGAATAGACAGTATTTAGACGACGGAACTGCTCCTCAAAAGTGGAGCCAAAGTAGAGCTGGTGTCTGGCTGCAGTATAGTTAGGTAATATAATGTTGACGCATGTTCAAGTGACTCTGAGCAGCTTCACTCTCGGACCATATTAATCAAACTCACAAGATAGCAAATAGCTCTTAATGCGAACCTATTCTGTCCTATCCGGGTCAGCTGCACACCATGCTACACATCTGTCTGCGTTAAAGTTAATCCTGAATGCAGAGGTGTTGGGGGTCACCTGTGGTCAGGATGAGCAGTTCTCAGTTCAGCTATTTCCATCTGTATGGCGGGGATGTCCTGGAGCCGCAGCACTTCTGCAATCTTGGTCAGGATTTCCTTTAACCAGTCGTTCTGTGACCCCTGTGAAGACCGAGCAGTTACATCTGACTGATTAAACACCTGTGTGCTGCCATGATTGATAAAAAAAAAAGTGTGCCATTGCACTGCACAGTTGCATATGCATTCCACGATCGGTGCAATTTCCCGAACATGAGATAGGGCCAATTCACCTATGCCCTTCCATTAATGATCCTGTAACAACACATTTAATTTGTTTGCTTGATTGAACAAAATCAGAAATCGGTCTCTTACGGTCCAAAACTTTGCTCTGTTTTTGAGCTGCTCACAGCCCTGGAGCTTCTACAATGACACAATCTTACAGGCCGTCCGGTAACAAAATCAGAATGTGACAGACCTGTAACATCAATGTCATAAATTAGTGGCATTCCTGTTCACATCGCAGCCGAGATGAGCCAGGCCGATAAAATACCGGGTTGATTGCCAGGTTTTTTGTTCGATGTGAAAGGGGCTTCAGTAATCATGCAACTTCGGTTTGAATATTGTCAAGATCTCTTTAGAGTTAGAGTGGTTTTCTTTCTTTAGATGGTAAAACCCAAACTCCTGCAGCCACATTAACATCAAAGTAAACATGCACATTAACCAGATTTCTGGCTGAATTTAGTCAGAATCTGATCAGTGTGTTGGAATCAGTGTGTGGAGGAGCTCTCACCATTTTCTTGAACAGGTTGTGTAAACTCTCTGCATCGTCTATCAAAGTGTCGTAGGCATCCTGCTGCTGTTCCTTGTCCTTCAGTTTGACTTTTCCTTTCAGCAGCCTCCTGACGTATTCCTCCGTCACTTCCTGGTGAAGCTGGCCGATCAGCTCCTGGAATAGATCCCAGCTTCCAATCAGCAATCAGAGCATAGAGTGCCCTCCAAAAGTATTGGAACAGCAAGGCAAATTCCCTTGGACCTACAACCCTTTGTTTGAACCGCCCATTTTTCAAGTGAGCAAAACTATCGGAACATGTGACTGACTGGTGTTTCTTGTTGACCAGGAGTTGCCTTCAAGGTTTATTGCTCAAACATTAAATAGCTCTGCATGACTAGTCTACTTGTTGACCTGGGTTGAAACCTAAATTATGCATTTCTTATTAAAGAGCATAAAGCAACATGAAGACCAGACCAGAGGGCTGTCTATGGGAGAAAAGCAAGACATTTTCATGCTGAGAAAAGAAGGAAAATCAATCAGAGCCATTGCACAAATATTGGGCATAGCAAGCACAACAATTTGGTATGTCCTGAATAAGAAAGAAATTGCTTGTGTACTGAGCAACAGACGTCGAACAGGTCGGCCAAGGAAAACAACAGTAGCTGTGAAGAAAAACTCCAAAACATCAGTAAGTGACATCACCAACGACCTCCACAGTGCAGGGGTGAAAGTATCACAATCCACTGCTGGAAGAAGAAGCAGAGAGCAGAAATATAGAGGCCACACCAATAGATGCAAACCACTCATCAGTAGTAAGAATCAAAAGGCCAGATTGAAATTTGCAAAGAAGTACAGAGATGAGCCACAAAAGTTCTGGAACACAATCTTATGGACCGATGAGACCGAGATTAATCTCTACCAAAGTGATGGAAAGGCCAAAGTGTGGAGAAAGAAAGGAACTGCTTATGATCCACAACATACAAGCTCATCTGTGAAGCATGGTGGAGGTCATGTCATGGCTTGGGCGTGCATGGCCGCTTCTGGAACAGGCTCATTAATATTTATTGATGATGTAACTGATGATGGCAACAGAAGAATAGATTCCGAAGTTTACAGAAACATTTTGTCTGCCAGTTTATGGAGACATGCATCTGAACTAATTGAGAGGGATTTTATCATGCAGCAGGACAATGAGCCAAAGCACATGGCCAACAAATCAAAGGACTTCATCAGGGGAAAATAGTGGAAGGTTTTAGACTGGCCATGTCAATCATCTGACCTTAACCCAATTTAGCATGCATTTCACCTCCTCAAGAGAAGACTGAAGCAAACAAGAACTGAAAGAAACTGCGGTAAAAGCCTGTCACAAACGAAGAATGCAACAGTTTGGTGATGTCGATGGGTTGCAGGCTTGAGGCAGTCATTGCAAGCAAGGGTTATGCCACAACCTCACTGTTCCAATACTTTTGGAGAGAACTGTATTTTAGTATATTGAGTTATGCTGAGTCTTTACCTGGTAACAGGACTGATTGGGGCCCTGAAGCTCCTGAAGTTCCTTTTCGATGCTGAGCAGCAGCTTATCAAACTCGTTGTTGTTCAGCCAGTCCTTCGTTCCCAGCTTCTGGTACTGTGTCTATGAGAGATCATCTAATCATCTAATGTTGTTTTTCAAACATGAGGAAACTGTTCATCTGTTAAGGGTTTTTTTCAGCTCGTGGTTGAGTGGTGAAACGTCCGTTTGTCTATGTTTTAGCTTTGTTTTTAGATGTACCATGACCTGGAGGACTGAAAATCTCCACAGACATGTGGCTCAGATGAATTCAAATATATTGAGACGAGGTGACAACAAGAAAAACTGCCTTTAAATCTGTTGTAAATGAACTTACCTTGAGGTTCTTGTGCACAGGGCTCAGTAAATACATGTGTGCAGATTGTTTCATGTTGGTTATCACATCCAAACAGCTCCTCTGTACTTCTTCTTGGAACAGATGACTCTTTTTGTCCAGGACGTACCTGCAGACAGAGCACACATGAGCTCATAGCCCTCTGACTGGTTTCATTCATTGTCTGATCGTTGGGTCAGAATCGTACCTGAAGTCTTTAATCCAGCTGAGGTTTGCTTTAATGAACACCGTGCTGTTGGGCTTGTTCTGCTTGATGATGTCTTCCTGAAAGACTTTGTACCTGCACGAGTTGAATAACGGCTTCTGTTAGTTTAAAACAATAAAAGTTTAAAAACATAAAATGAAGAAGATCAGGTACCTCTGCATGGAGTCTGATACGGGACGTGTTATTTCCTGGGCCTTGTGCAGGTCTCCTACAATTACCTTTGCTGCTTTCACCATATCATTAATGAACTAAAGACAGATGGAAGACACAAGTCAGTGACAGTAATGACAAATTCATCTCCAAGTTTGTTTCTCTTTAATTTTGGCTCCAATATTTCATAAAAATAACTAAATATTGAAGTGATTTCATGATTCCTGCATTATCCCGAGCCAATTAAAGCCCTTCTCACAGACGTTACCATGCTTTGATGTCATGTTGTCGTACTGATGCTCTACCTGGATGATGTCATAGGCCACATGACTGACGTAGCAGCCATCTTCTCTTTTTGGCTCCTCTCCTTTTTTCCACTCTTCCACTGCGTTGTCCACGATTCGTTCCATCAAAGTCTTCAGCTCAGCCTGAACACACAACAACATGCCACGTTTATGTCTTTACATTTTTTTATTTATTTCGTCTTCATTTGTCTACATAGTTGATGCAGTTATATTCTTGCAGCTGAATATTTTATTACTTCAACCATGCAGCTGCTGTAAAACCACCAAAAACTAGATAATGAGAATAAACTAAAATGGAGCCCACATCTAATAAATCCTCTCTGGTTTTACCTCTTGATTGTCCAGATATTGTTTCTCCAGAGGTACCAGTAACTCTTGAGGCAGCAGCTTTCCCAGCGATTCCACATTGATCTCTGAGGCCAGCTCTGGGTCTTGAAAGATGCTGACACAGAGAAGAAAAGTCTTTCTTGAGCACCATGAGCATTTATTCTTAGTTAAACCATTCATTTTGCAGATGGCATACAGTGAGATAAGAGACTGAAGGTCGGATGCATATTTGTTTGTTTTTGAAAAAAAAAATGAAGTTTGTATGTTACTTTCATAGCTTCTTCCCTTTTTCTTTTTCTTTAACCAAAGTCAGTAAAATAAAGTATAAAGCTGCACTATCCACACTGGAAAATAAGCAATAAACAGTTGTAATTCCTACTTAGAACATGTAGAAGTTTTTGATTAAGTGAACACATAAACTTCTGGAGAAGATTCATCATTTTGACCTGATGGTGGAGCTGGTGAGAAGATATCCCTGTTTAGGCTCTGATACTATACAAAAAAATTCCCCAACAGAGGAGAGAAGGACCTAAATATATGAAACAGAGACTGAATTAATGACTTACCTTGGATAACATTCATTCACATAGCGCAGGAGGAAAGTGCAGTCCTTGTCATCCAGTCTAGACTCTGCAATCGTTCTGAGTCTGGTGCTGAAGACTTGGTGGTAAAGTTTAGCATAAAAGTTACAGATGTCCATCTCAGGGGGGTAGCAGCTCTTCACCAGCTTCACCACCAGCAGCAGGTCCTCCTTCAGCTGCCTGCCCATGTTCTGGACGTCGGTCTGGATGGACGACTGCTCCGCTTGGTTAGCAGTGGGTGTCTGGGAGCTATTCATACGCTCCTCAACCAAGTCCTGAAGCTTTGAGTCGTGGGTCTTCCTCCAGTTGCAGGGCCTCCATGAAGGCACTGTCTGACAACTGGTTTTCCACATCTGGTCCTGCTCCTCCTCCTGCATGATGACCTTCACGGCGGACGTCAGAGCTGAGGCATGAGCAGACACCGACTCGTTGATGTCGTCGACCTCCTGAAGACTGATAGACAGAGTCTCCACCACGGTCTCCATTACGAGCTTTTCAAGGGCCTCGTAGTCTGCAGCGAGCTTTTGTTCTTCTTCTTTGTCGTAACTAAGATCCTCTTCCTCTGTTATATTCCCAAACAAATTTTTCTCCTTGTTTATTAACAGCTGGCTGGCCTCACACCACTGCTTTTTGTCAAGGTGATGCTTAAATGTGGAGATCACTGAGGGAGATAAACAAAGAAGGAGTTTCTCATTAATCGCTGGACATTGGAATAAAATGAGGCATTTATCTTCATAGAAGAAACACTAATTATATTCATGGATGCAGATCACGTCTATTTTAGAACATTTAACAAAAATGTAGCTAACAGTAAACAGCAAAATGCCTCTCACCGACTGGAGGCTGCTTGCCATCTGCCAAAGAAGGTCGTTTTCCACTGAAAAAACTCGTGGGACTTCTCAAATTATTCTGGACCACACTCACTGATCTTTTTACCCTGGATGACAACGTCTCATCTGGGAAGAGAGAAACATGAGAATTAAAGCTTAATTTTTAACCAGTTTAAAATAAAGTTCACAAAGCAGACATTACTAAATCAAGCAACGGACAATATAAATAACTCCAAATCCATCAAGTCAAATGGAAACTTTAGAGCTTGTTGGAAGTTGTGTATGTACAAACTTACTAATGTAAGTGTTCCAGTTCAAAGTACGCATCGGACCACGATCAGTCCAAATTTCCAGATGTCTTCTTTCCCTTCCTGCCCGTTTTATCCTGGATGCATTTGGAAGCAATTCTTTTGGACTAAACTACGCTGCAGTTCCAGTTATGTCCACTAAATGCTGTACTTCAGAGTCGGACTTGTCAAGCCTAAACGACCAAGTACGCAAGTTTAAGGTCCTGCATAAATGCTTCTTGGTGCTCAGTTGGTAACATTGGTCGTAATCGCACTATATAATGGTTGTTGGTGTTTAGTCTTACAGTGAGTAACGATTTAGCTAGCTAACAACCAGGGACAATAACATAAAAATGGCTCCTAACGAAAGGTAACGAAAGTTCCATTAAAATAAACATGAATTAAATCCAATGAATTAAAAAACATTCTGCCTATTTTTAATCAAATATTTATTCAGTCAAGTTGACATTCATATGAATGTTGACACCTAAACAAACAAAAGCTTGTAGAAGCATATAAAAACACTTTGGCTCCCACAGCTCTTGAACGCAACTCCATTTAAAGTCAGTAATGTTTTAATTCAGAATATCCACTTTGAGGTTGAGTTCTGGATCTAATCTGATGTAATCTGATGGAGACTTAGATATTTTAACCGTCCAAATAGTTTTGGAGCTGCTTTTAAAGAGTTACATCATGAGACATTGTTGTCATTTCAAGCTGACATTTAACGAGCTTGTTTAACTTAAACAAGCTCCAACAGGTTCAGGATATTAAAGAAAGTGAACAAAGCAGGTAATTCCACTGGATAAGAATTCTGATCTGTTATGACTTCTCTGCACCTCAGTGGGTTAAAAGTTTCCACTGGAGCCAAGTGCTGTTTCCAGAAACACCAGCTCTCACCTGAGTCTGCTTTTCTTCCAGTCTGCTCTTCTTCTTCTTCTTCCAGCGGTGGATGTGAAACCTCTAACTTATTGGGCTTCTGCGCTTTACCACGGACGGCCTTCTTCAACAATTTCCAAGGTTTTATTAACCCATTTGTGTTCTGGACGGACACTTTGTCCTTGCCAGTGTCGTCCTTGGACCTGCCCATCATTTCTGACATATCACTGAACAAACTCTGAGGAAAGAACAGAATTTAGATTAAATAGAAAATGTCTGTGTGCAAACTGCTTTAGAAGTTAGTGTTGCTTTACAAACAGCAGGACAGTCGGCATGTCTAATAACAACAGAGCTCTTGAATCTGTCTTGGCTGCAGCTGCTGCATGTAATGGATGAGAGACTATTTTTACCCTGAAAACACGCACTTCTCACCTTTCATAGTACATTTTGATCATCTGTTTTTAACTTCAATCCTCAACTTTTCTCTAAAACCTGTAGACACAGCGTTTACCGACTGTCCAGTTTAGCTTTTCCAGATAAACGTAAAGACGCGGTCATGCAAATCAGCTACAAAGAAATTAAGAAACCATTAGAGTGAACAGTATCTTGTGACTCTTTCTTGGTTTTGTAATAATTTGATCAGTTACAGTATTTTGATTCATGTTTTGACATTTATTTTTAACCATAATATCACATAAGCCTTTTATATTAAGCTTCAAGATTTGAAGCTTTGTCATAAAACAAGATGCCTAAAGTTGTCATTTTTAATTATTTATGTCTTAAAATAACAAGACACACACGCGAACTTAAATCATGGGAATAGTTGAGTCAGTGGAACCAGTTTGACCAGGTAGTACAGATGGAAAACCACCTACGATGCAAATGACATGAATTTTAGACCCTTCATAGTGCTTTTTAATAACTCAAAGGCAATCTTCAATTGCCTGTGCTGCAGAGGGAGCAGATGTATAAACGACTGCATCGTCTGCATACAAGTGCAAATTAGCTTGAATGTCTTCAGATAGGATCCAAAATTGAAGTGTCTCCACCTTTATATGAGGGAAGAACATTTGCAGCTTTCCAAATAGTAGGTATTGTGTTTGTTTATTTGTTTATTGTGTTCGCCTTCTGTCGACTTCGGGGTAGACTTCTCCTTCTCCTGATATTTATGTAATATGTTATATATTAATATGGATGTTATTGCACACTTCGTATCAGATAAGATTAACATGTAATGCATCATCAGTTTCAGTCTGGATAAAGTTATGGGTTAGAATAAATATTGACTGAAATTACGATTCTTGTTACATTAATGCTAATGCTAACATAACGTTAGCTGCGTGTTTCAGGAGTGTCCAAGCAGAAGTTGCATAACTACATTACCCTATTTTAACTTTAAAAAGTTAAAACTAGTTATGTTTACTCCTTTTTCAAACATATGGGCTGCATTTCTGTTATGTGTTTTGTTTTATAATCATTTCGTTTTTTTGAATGTACAAATGGTTACGTACATTTATACGTGTTCAAAATGTTTGACAATAAAATAAAATAGTTTTGTAACATTGCTGCTTGTAGTATAATCCTAAATAAAGTTTAAAGAGTCTCTTCCTGAACATGTTCCTGAGTGAAATGTGCAGCAGATGAATGGTAAATGCTCTCCTCTAAATTTACCTTCCACACTTAGCATCATGTACAACACAAGACGAGGGACAAATCACATATGTTTACTTGTATGACACGTGTATGGCCAGTGATACATCACATTAGGTTCTCTACACAAACTCATTTGAGAGCAACTTTGGAGAAAAATTTCCGAGCATCAGTGTCAACTTTGACTTCCTTCAAAGTGTCCGATAGAGTTTCTATGATGGTGTTCTTGTCTTGTTTGGAGAGGTCCGTCCTCAGTCTGAGCAAAGCTGAGAGGTGTCCCTCACTTAATTATTTATTTTTTTTCTTTTATAGGCAATACTGCTCATAATAAGAATATCTGACAAAATACTAACATGCAGATATTATTTTCAGTTAGATTAGATTGGTTTACAGTCCCTACTTCAGCACACTTACTCTTACCTTGAGTTAGAGGAAACAGGCTGTGTTTGATAAACAGGTGTTGAATAATCCGTTGTAACGTGCGCCTTCGTTTAATCACACTAGACACGAGCAACTGCAACTCATCGCCTAAAGTCTCCAGATCCTCTTTTGTTGCTGACTTATTTTCGCTTTCTTTTACGACGGAAAAACAGGAGGAGGAACCTGTTCTGTATCCAATCAGTGTCAACAAGATAAAGTGATAAGTAAAGCAAAACTATCATACTCCTTCCAAATATTACGTATCTGCAAGGTGCAAAAGTAAGTGCAATTTCTGCCCGTCTGCAGGTTGATCAATGTCCTGTGGACAAGCCTTTTGGGATCATGTTTAGTGGACAGATGAGACCAAAATAGAACACTCTGTTGGTTCGTCTTCAAACATGACGTCTCTCACTTAAACCATCGAAATGCAGCATCAGGACATTATCCCGTCCATGAAACACATGGCTGCTAATTTCCTGGTTTGGGACCAGTGAATTCTGACTTCTACCAGTGAATCCTAAAAGAAATTTTTTTTAAAGGCACTTTTTTAGCTCAACAAGTTTGACCAGTGATGTTGAGTTTGATTATGCAGGTTCTTGCAAACTAATTTTGTATTTACTCTACTGGAATTTATCTGGATATTAGCATTTAAAATAACTGATACTTTATCATAAGCATAATCCTAAACCCATCGGTTCATCACATTTATCTTCAACATACATTAACCTACTTCTTCTTTTATTATTTGAAGGATTTTTGGAATTGATCTCGTTGTTTCCAGGAAATTAATCAAAATCATCAATGTGAGGTTAAATTACATTATCATCTTTGTAAATGTTTTGAACTTGCTAGATTTTCTCAGAGAAATGTTTTGCACACACATTTTTACATGAAATTTGCATTTCTTTGAATTTCAGGCCGGCCAAAGTTCAAATATTTTAATAAATCCTGTTTGGGATCATTTACACGCAATTTGAATTTGATCTTGCACAGTTTAGTCTAGTTTACTTTTATTTATTTTAAACAGTCAAAAGAAAAGAAATGCGTCAAATGTATATGCAATTGAAAAAGAAACAAAAGACAGAAAAATAAAAATACTTCCGGTAAGTAACATAAATTACTGTTAATGTCTAAAAAAGAGGGAAGCAACACTGTATTATTATTAATGTCATTATTCAGTGTTTTCTTCCTCCTCTGCTAAATAATAAGACCCATAGTCATAGTGAATGATTATATCTTATTGAGTGTTAGTTATAATCATATATGTTTTATGCCTGTTAAATGTTATATTGTGTATATTATTTCTGTGTTTGTGCATGGATTGACCCAAAATGTTCGAAAGCAAACGTTAACAGTGATTTTTTACCATTAAACCTTTGACAGTTTTTATTTGATAGAAATCTTCTAATATTTTCAGCATATCAGCGTCATATATTTCACTACATTTACGTGCATGACTGATGCTTTGATGTAAACATATACCTGCGTAGGCATAAACCTAAATCTACCTGCGTTAAGTGCAGTGGAGCATCAGTACTCTTTTGTTTGTCTGGCAGGTTCAGTCCTGTCTGAGATCTCTCTGCTCCTCTCTTCTTTTCTTTTCTCTGCAGCTTCAAGTCAGAGTTTGTACGTCACTGTGGTGCTGTCAAGCCTCAGCCTCTAAGAACGGAGGATCAAATGACCTACATCTACAGCTTCACCTCTTTACAGTAAGTCACGTGACTGTTTAGCAGCTTGTTTGGAAAAAGCCCCAGTGTGTAAGGTTTAGTGACATCAAGTGGTAAGATTAGAGACTGTGACAAACTGAATAACGCTCTGCTTCATCCTTCTCTTCTAGGCGTGTATTTCCCACACAGCCCGTGATATGACATAGACCAGGCTCCAGGTACACAATTTACAGACGGGCATTGCAGAAATCTACTGTGAAGTGTTGGGAAAAATAAGGTCAGACTCAGACACATTATTAATATGTTAATTCAGTTTCACCTTTCACGCACTGATTTTCATTAAAACAACAATGGAAAAAAGCCCTTGACTAGGGCGCAGGGTTTGTTTGTTTGTTTGTAGTTTTTTCCTTGTGTCAACCACTAAAAATTTCTGCCCACACCAAGACCTGCCTCTGATTAGGAACCAAAGAAGTGTGGTGAGCCTCAAAATAGGACATGTGTATGAATGGACATATGCAAGACTAACACAGAGGGACGTTTCCAAGGAAGTAACAAGTGGAACCACTGCGGACGGTAAAGTAGCAAATGCAACTTCTGCTTGGACATCCGTTAGCTAGCGGTTAGCATTAACATGTGATAAGAATCCGCTATGTAAAGATTAACTTAACATTATTTCAGTCACGATTTATTCTAACCCATGACGTCATCCAGGCTGAAACTCATGGTGCATTACATATCAATTTGACCTCAGGAAGTAAAAGCCGGAAAGAATCACCAGGGAAGGAGATTACAAAATACGAAACAGGAAAGAAACAAAACATGGGTGTAAGGTTGAAACTCAGTTCCTGGAAACCTGTCGTAGGTATGACAGGATGAAATAACAAAGTTTAGCTTAATAAGTCTCACTGTGAAGGAAAAAAAAAGCAGCAGAGAGAGGTACAATTATAAAAATACCATAACGATGACGATGAGAAGACAGGTACATCAGGCCAGAACAAGTACATCCAGCTTATGTTAAAGCACAACCTGATCTTAAGACAAAGGGAGAGGATTATTATTCACACTGAGAACAAATGAGGGAACAAGACACAGGTGAAATGATAAAAACCTGACAAAAATAAAAGAGAGGTCAACCCAAGCAGACCAAGTATAGCCTACTACACTAACGCAACCCTGCACACAAACACATTAGACGTTAGCTAAACCTCCAACACTAGAGGGAGACAGAGGGCGGCCTGCACAACATGAACCTGTTAAAATAACCACATATATTCAAATATTTTTTAAAATAACAAGACACAAACGCGAACTTAAATCATGGGAATAGTTGAGTCAGTGGAACCAGTTTGACCAGGTAGTACAGATGGAAAACCACCTACGATGCAAATGACATGAATGAAAACTGTGAAGACAAATACTGTAAAAAGGAGCGTATGATTTACAGTAAATGAAATGATCAGATGTTTGTAGAATAAAAACATATTTATTGATATGAACAGAACAGTTTACTCATTAGCTGTGTAGTTGCGACTTTACACTGAGTCCTGAAGTTGCTCTGTACTGTGTTTCATCTTTGGGAATATGTAATAGCTGCACTGTGTTGTAAAAGTGACAATAAACGAGATCAAAGAGTAAGAGAGTAAAGAGATAAGATGCTTGAAATAAGAAAATTGAACTTTGACAAAGTAGTGTTTTACACTATACAGAGTTGTGGTAGTTCTAATTTAAGAAGAACCAATAATAAAAAAATTCAATAACAAGTTATAATATTTTATTAATATATTTATTAGAACAAACTCTGACAGTAAGAACAATTACCATGGAGGACAGACAAAAACAAGCACATTGTACCTCGATTTAATATATTTTAATTAGATTTAAGTTTCCACACGGTACCATTTGTGTGTTCACCAAAGACACTAAATAACCCAAAGACAAAAACTTCATTCTGCTCCCCTCTCCCAGCTCTAAAATCTCTCAGGTCAGAGGTAGACATAGATGAGATAAATCATTTGTGACATTCAGGCTCTAATATATGCCGCCAGTTTCAGACCTTGCAGCACGTCTCTGGCCTGCAGGACCAATTTAATATTCCACAGGGCCTTTTTACTTATCTAACCTTTATGTAACCAGAAAGCCCCATTGAGATTAGAAATCTCTTTCACAAGAGAGACCTGGCCATATAAATAGTCATATAAAGTCAAAAGCCATAAAAAAAACTGGTGCATGATACACAAATGAGCAGTAAAACAGCGGCGTTCACCCTTCGCTGCATTCTTTATGATACTCTAAAACTCATTAAAGGAGTGTTTTTAACCTGGGAGTTTTTTAAAGGTTGTTCCATGAACATAAACGCCCAGCTCTGTCAAATTGAGCAGATTAGAAATATGTGCATTAAATGAAAGTTTTTCATCAATCCATGTTCTCAAATACTTGCAGGAGGACACTCTTTAAACCAATGTGCCATCAGGCATAGAAATTCTTAGATAAACCGTGTTTTATGGACATTTAAAATCAATTTTAGACCCTTCATAGTGCTTTGTAATAACTCAAAAGCAGTCTTCAATTGCCTGTGCTGCAGAGGGAGCAGATATGTAAACGACTGCATCATCTGCATACAAGTGCAAATTAGCTAGAATGTCTTCAGATAGGATCCAGAATTGAAGTGTCTCCACCTTTATATAAGGGAAGAACATTTGCAGCTTTCCAAATAGTAGGTATTGTGTTTGTTTATTTGTTTATTGTGTTCGCCTTCTGTCGACTTCGGGGTAGACTTCTCCTTCTCCTGATATTTATGTAATATGTTATATATTAATATGGATGTTATTGCACACTTCGTATCGGATAAGATTAACATGTAATGCATCATCAGTTTCAGTCTGGATAAAGTTATGGGTTAGAATAAATATTGACTGAAATTACAATTCTTGTTACATTAATGCTAATGCTAACATAACGTTAGCTGCGTGTTTCAGGGGTGTTCAAGCAGAAGTTGCATTTACAATATTACTATATTACCCTATAAAAAGTTAAAATAGAATAGTTATGTTTACTCCTTTTTCAAACATATGGGCTGCATTTCTGTTATGTGTTTTGTTTTATAATCATTTCTTTTTTTTTGAATGTACAAATGGTTACGTACATTTATACATGTTCAAAATGTTTGACAACAAAATAAAATAGTTTTGTAACATTGCTGCTTGTTGTATAATCCTAAATAAAGTTTAAAGAGTCTCTTCCTGAACGTGTTCCTGAGTGAAATGTGCAGCAGATGAATGGTAAATGCTCTCCTCTAAATTTACCTTCCACACTTAGCATCATGTACAACACAAGACAAGGGACAAATCACATTTCTACTTGAATGACACGTGTATGGCCAGCGATACATCACATTAAGTTCTCTACACAAACTCATTTGAGAGCAACTTTGGAGAAAAATTTCCGAGCATCAGTGTCAACTTTGACTTCCTTCAAAGTGTCCGATAGAGTTTCTATGATGGTGTTCTTGTCTTCTTTGGAGAGGTTCGTCCTCAGTCTGAGCAAAGCTGAGAGGTGTCCCTCACTGTGGGAGGCAGGAAAAGATTGTTAAGTGAAAGTTTACACATTTAAAGAAATGCTGTAAACACAATGGTGCAGATCTATAAAGAAAAGTACAAATTCAGTCAGATATTCGCAAATAAACAATGTTTTTTTTTTTGTTTACAACAACTCTCATGCTTTACAGAGCAGTTGGCATGGCAACTAGTGGTCGCCATTATGTCACACTCTGTTTCTATAGCATTAAATAACTAAAATGAAACACTTGAACGTGCGTCAACGTTATATTAACTATCTAAAATGACAGCATGGAGGCGGTGGAGACCTATACTGCAGCGAGTCACCAGGGGGAGCTCTACTTTGTTTGGCTTCATTTTTGGAGGAGCACTTCCGCCCAGCTGGTGGTTCAGTCAACAAAAACAGAGGCAAACACATTTCACGGTAAAGAACTTGAAATTCCTACAGTAGAAAGCGAATGCAACACTTCGTAGCTTAGCGACCAACCCGCAATGCAGTGCGTTAAACTACATACACGAACTATTTTATAAACTCAAGAAGCACGTCTTTGTCAACCCTTAAGCGGAAAATTGAAGATGAAAACTATCAGTTTAACCCTGATTTGACATAAAGATACTGTTTTATTTTGGATGACTTCTCCCCGGCTAAAGCTGTCTCCGAAAATGTTCCTGATTTTAAGAAAGAGGAAAAAAAACGCTGCGTGCTGCAGCGATACAACATGAGATGAAGAACTGGACAATGAGGACTTCTCATCTGGAGAAGACCAGAGAACAAGGTAATCACTTAATTACTCAATTATATATATTTTAGGTGGGACAAGTAGCATGAAACCGGGAGCAAGGCGTCGCGTTAGCAGGCTGCTAGCACAAGTGATTAGCCTAGCTCGGTAGCCGGAGCTAACACGGAAGTAGCATCTGGCCCAACTGAATTTGTAGTTGAATAGCCCTGGTCTGTGGTAACAACATGATTTCCTCTCATATTATCTCCATGACCTAGCCAGATCGGCAGAATGAACTGGTTAATATTTACACCTGAGCACATTTGATTTGACTCAGTTCACTTCCTGTCAGCTCTCTGTAGATCTGTTTACTCTCATGTACACAGCTCTTAAGTCCTATCTGGGTCAGCTACACTCATGCTACACATCTGTGTGTGTTTAAGTAAATCCTGAATGAAGAAGTGTTGGGGGGGGTCACCTGATGTCAGGATGAGCAGATCCCAGTGCAACTATTTCCATCTGCATGGCGGGGATGTCCTGGAGCTGCAGCAGTTCTGCAATGTGGGTAAAGATTTCCTTTAACCAGTCGTCCTGTGACCCCTGTAAAGACCGAGCAGTTGTGTCAGTTCAGTCTGAAGGTTTACTAGAACTGGAGGTTCTGCTTTGACATCAAGTCTTTTGCATGTGACATACTGCAAAGCACTACCACCAAGCATTGTAATATAAATCAGTCCTGCATAAATTCTTCATGAAGGTTCTGAAATGACTGAAAGAGCTGTAATTCAACAATGTCTTTGTTTTTAGAGGCTGCAGTTCGTACCGACACGTGTTCC
Organism: Mugil cephalus; assembly: GCF_022458985.1. Taxonomy (NCBI): domain Eukaryota; kingdom Metazoa; phylum Chordata; class Actinopteri; order Mugiliformes; family Mugilidae; genus Mugil; species Mugil cephalus. The sequence continues at coordinate 20,629,778 of NC_061786.1, read as the reverse complement.
TAATATTTTGACAACCTGATATTAGGCTAAATTCAATCCAGTTCACCTGCACCACAAACTACATCCTCCACAGTGATCATTCAGTTGAATCACCATGTTTCAGATGCTGTTTCAACATCAACTTAACATTATAAGAGTCATGAAGACAAGATTTAGTGCAGGACTGTTTATATGAGGATGCATTTGTTTTCACTAGTGTACCTAATGAACTGGCAAGTGACAAGGGAATAATGTAACTTCTCTTTAGCAAAAGATAAGACAACTTCAAAAGATAAGACACAAATGTTCATCTATTTTTCTACCACACTGGCTAAAATATTGATTTTTCATTTTTCCACTAAACTCTGGTGAATACTCTGAGCTGGTGGCGCCGTCTGGTTTTCTTTCTTTAGATGGTAAAACCGAAACTCCTGCAGTCACATTAATATCAAAGTAAACGTGCACATTAACCAGATTTCTGCCTGAATTTAGTCAGAATCTGATCAGTGTGTTGGAGTCAGTGTGTGGAGGCGCTCTCACCATTTTCTTGAACAGGTTGTGTAAACTCTCTGCGTTGTCTATCACAGTCTCATAGGCCTTCTGCTGCCGATCCTTGTCCTTCAGTTTGACGTCTCCTTTCATCAGCCTCCTGACGTATTCCTCCGTTACTTCCTGGTGAAACTGGCCAATCAGCTCCTGGAATAGATCCCAGCTTCCAATCAGCATTCAGTATATTAGCAATTAGTATATTTAGTTTTAACTGTTGAGACTTTACCTGGTAACCGGACTGATTGGGGCCCCGAAGCTCCTGAAGTTCCTTTTCGATGCTGAGCAGCAGCTTATCAAACGCGTTCTTGTTCAGCCAGTCCTTCGTTCCCAGCTTCTGGTACTGTGTCTATAAAAAAAAGATACAAACACAAGATTTTTTATCTTTCACGTTTACCACAAACACATCATCTATTGTTATTTTTTCAAACAGGAGGAAACTGTTCATCTGTTCTGGACTATTTTCAGCAGCGTAGTAATCCACATTTGGTTCTCTGGACAAATCATAGATAATAGATATTATTTAACCTCCTGAGACCCTGTGTCCTCATATGGGGACATTAAGTTTTATGTTTTAGGTTTTGTTGCAGCTTATTCTGCTTCATTTAAACCCGCTGTCCTCCTTAGCAGACACTTTAGTCTGCCATCTAGTCGTAGCGAAGTGTCAATGCACCACCATAAAAAACATGATAATTGACATTTCATTGAATTCATTCTACAGACGATCACAGGACAAGAGTGGACGAGGAACAAACACCAATCAAATTCTAGGGTTAAAACTTATATATCTAAGCTTATTAATGTTTCTAGTTTGATATGACCCACAGATTTAACAAAGTTTACCAACAGCAATGACCTACAACCTCGCTAATTAGCAAGTACTCGTTTGAGGACATTGGGACTTCAGTGTTTGCAATTCTGTCTTTGCTCAGCCATGTTCAGGTATCAATATAAACAGGTTTATATTTTGTCACACATTGGTGACTTTATAATAATATAAATAATGAAACAATCCCAGTGTCCACATATGAGGACGTTGATTTTTTTCAAAAACTGCTACTTCCTGTTGAAAGATGATACTTGAAATTAAAATGCATAGCAAATAAAAGCTCAGCTCTCAGGAGGTATAGATAGACATTGGAGAAAAGATAAGGAAGGCACATGGTTGAATGGTGAAACATCCTCTTGTCTTTGTTTTAGCTTTGTTTTTAGATGAACCTTGACCTGGAGGACTGAGAATCTTCACAGACATGTGGCTCAGATGAATTCAAATATACTGAGACCAGGTGACAACAAGAAAAACTGCCTTTAAATCTGCTGTAAATGAACTCACCTTGAGGTTCTTGTGCACAGGACTCAGTAAATACATGTGTGCAGATTGTTTCATGTTGGTTATCACATCCAAACAGCTCCTCCGTACTTCTTCTTGGAACAGATCACTCTTATTGACCAGGATGTCCCTGCAGACAGAGCACACATGAGCTCACAGCCCTCTGACTGGTTTCATTCATTGTCTGATCGTTGGGTCAGAATCGTACCTGAAGTCTTCAATGCAGCCGAGGTTTGCTTTAATGAACGCCGTGCTGTTGGGCTTGTTCTGCTTGATGATGTCTTCCTGAAAGACTTTGTACCTGCACGAGTTGAATAACGGCTTCTGTTAGTTTAAAACAATAAAAGTTTAAAAACATAAAATGAAGAAGATCACAGGTACCTCTGCATGGAGTCTGATACGGGACGTGTTATTTCCCGGGCCTTGTGCAGGTCTCCTACAATTACCTCTGCTTCTTTCACCATACCATTAATGCACTAAAGACAGATGGAAGACACAAGTCAGTGACAGTAATGACAAATTTATCTCCAAGTTTGTTTCTCTTTAATTTTGGCTCCAATATTTCATAAAAATAACAACATATTGAAGTGATTTCATGATTCCTGCATTATCCCGAGCCAATTAAAACCCTTCTCACAGACGTTGACGTCATGTTGTCGTACTGATGCTCTACCTGGATGATGTCATAGGCCACATGACTGACGTAGCAGCCATCTTCTTTTTTTGGCTCGTCTCCTTTTTTCCACTTTTCCGCTGCGTTGTCCACAATTTGGTCGATAAAAGTCTTCAGATCAGCCTGAACACACAACAACATGCGGTTGCAGACCAGAATGTCACAAACCCTTCCAGTTTTTCATGTTGCTAGTTGAGTTGTTGAAATACAGTATACCACTCTAGACTCACTAATTGGCTGGAATAATAAACTAAAATGCAGCTAATATCAAATAAAACCCTCTGCATTTTACCTTTTTTTTTCCCAGATACCGTTTCTCCAGAGTTGCCAGTAGCTCTTGAGGCAGCAGCTTTCCCAGCGCTTTCACATCGATCTCCTGGGCCAGTTCTGCACTTTGTAGGATGCTGACACACAGAGGAAATATTTTTCATAAGACATATTCAGATGCCTGAATGTTTTATTACATCAGATAGAGATTTATTCTCAGGTTAACCTTTACCCTGTTCTACCAGCATGGCACGTATTCTACTACTGGAGTTTCAAAACAAGGGCAGGATGCAGCTTGTTGAACACCAGGGTGTGGCCATGTCACAATAACTCAAAGCTCAGTGTCAAACCCTAATGTTGTGCTATAAATACTTCCACTTGCCCGTCCTGTATGGATAGGTTCTATGACCTAAATCTGCCTTAACAATTAAGTGCATACTTTCTCATTCATTTTATAGAGGTCACATGGATAATAGAGGCTTCAGTTGTCCAACGTTTTTATCAAGATGATCTTTGACCCATGATTGGAGCTACAGGGAAGACAACATGGCCGCCAGAATGATTTCCATGTAAGCAAAAGTATCGGAAATACTGTCCCTGAAATCAACATGTTACTTGATTGGATAAATTTGGCAAATATGAACAGTAATAACTGATTGATTAATGAACTTACTGACAGACAAACATCGCCATGTTTAGGCTGCATCCAGCACAAATATAAAATAATTGTCATTAACTGGATTAATGACTTACCTTGGATAATATTCATTCACCCAGCGCAGGATTACGATGCAGTTCTTGTCATCCAGACTTCTAGACTCTGCAATCTTTCTGAGTCTGGTGCTGAAGTGTTGGTGGTAAAGTTTAGCATAAAAGTTACAGATGTCCATCTCAGGGGGGTAGCAGCTCTTCACCAGCTTCACCACCAGCAGCAGGTCGTCATTCAGCCGCCTGCCCATGTTCTGGACGTCTGTCTGGATGGACGACTGCAGCGCTGGGATAGCAGTGGGTGTCTGGGGCCTATCCATACGCCCCCCAACCAAGACGTGAAGTGCCGAGTCGTGGTTCTTCCTCCAGTTGCATGGCCTCCACGACGGCACCGTCCGACACTGTCTGGCTTTCCACATCTGGTCCTGCTCCTCCTCCTGCATGATGGCCTTCACGGCGGACGTCAGAGCAGACACCGACTCGTTGTTGTCGTCGACCTCCTTAAGTTTTAGAGACAGAGTCTCCACCACGGTCTCCATTACGAGCTTTTCAAGGGCCTCGTGGTCTGCAGCGAGCTTTCGTTCTTCTTCTTTGTCGTAACTAAGATCCTCTTCCTCTGTTATATTCCCGAACAGATTTTTCTCCTTGTCTATTAACAGCTGGCTGGCCTCACACCACTGCTTTTTGTCAAGGTGATGCTTAAATGTGGAGATCACTGAGGGAGATAAACAAAGAAGGAGTTTCTCATTAATCGCTGGACGTTGGAATAAAATAAGGCATTTAATCTTCATAGAAGCAATACATAAATAAATAAATAATTACATAATTCATGAAGATTTTTGTTAATTCAATGAGAAAATCCATCAAATTTTCTAAAATGGACGTGATCTGTGGCCATGAATATAGTTAGTCTCTCACCGACTGGAGGCTGCTTCTTTTCTGGCAAAGGAGATGGAGGTCGTTTTCCAGCGAACAAACTTGTGGGACTTTTCAAATGATCCTGGACTGCACTCACTGATCGTTTTAACATGGATGTTTTCTTCTGATCTGGGAGGGGAGAAACATGAAAATTAAAGCTTCATTTTTTTATATCAGTTCTCAAATCAGACATTTATTACTAAATCAAGCAACAGACAATATAAATAACTCCAAATCAGTCGAGTCAAAAGGAAACTTGAGAGCTTGTTGGAAGTTGTGTGTGCAAACTTACTTACTTATATATATATATATATATATATATATAAAATTGACAGATAAAAAAAATATATAATGAACCTCTGTATAGAGGGTATGCACTGACGTCACTGTCGCCCGAGCCGTGACGTGTTTACAGCGAGACTGGGAAAAATGTGGGTCATCAAATCAAATTAAGGAAAATTGGCCAATGATCCATACAAACTAGTACGGATTTGGAAAAGTGGATTAGCCTCAGTTTCAGTTAGTTTGAGTTAGTTCTAGGTCGTTTCAGTTGTTTTTAAATGTAGTTAAATAAAATATGCTAACGCTAAGAGCTTTAGCCACACAATACTATAGCTCCGACCAGATGTTAAAGGACGACGAGCACATATATATATATATATATACATAGATAGATAGATAGATAGATATACTATACAGTCAATGATGACGAGGAGTGATCGCAAATATTCCTTGTTTTATTGTTATTTATTGTTGTAATTGAAATAGTTACTGTTGGCCCGTAGATATAAATCATGTCTATGCTGTCGGCCGTAACTACGTCAAAACAACATCCACAAACTTATCTTATCTGCTTTTCAGATCAGTTGTGATTCAGTCAATCGGAAAAAACAGCTCTTCTAATCTTACAATTTAGACGCTGATAAAACCTGTGATTCAAGCTGATGCTGTTAATCTCCATGATCAACTCTCACTTTTGTTTCCACTCAGCGACCGTAACCATGGAGACGTCCGCTCGCATGCCCTCTATTATTTTAATAGCTTACTGTTGAATGCAAAATGATAATAATGCATATTTATAAATAGTTTGGGCATCCTTGGCCTGAAAAACGTCTTTTTATGGGGTTGATCTGATGAATCTCATGGAGACTTTCAGGTATTTTGACCGTCCAGCTGTTTTGTTTGTTTGTTTGTTTTTGTTTTTTGAACACACAACTCTGTAGAGAAACACCAACTCTCACCTGGGGTGTCCTTTCCTTCCTTTGGTGGGGTCTCCTTTCCTTCCTTCGGTTGGGTCTCAACCCTCCTTCCCACTTTACCACGGAAGCTCTTCCTCACTGAATTCCACTTTCTCATAAGCCCATTCCTTCTCTCCGGGGACACATTGTCCTCGCTGGTGTCGTCCTTGGCCCTGCTCGCCATTTCTGACATCTCATCTCACTGAACAAACCAAAACTCTGAGGAAAGAACAGAAATTTAGTTAAAATTAAAAAAAAAATGTATGTGTGGACGTCTTGAACCTGTCTTGCTTCCTCTGTGTACACTATAGTAGATTTTAATCATCTGTTTTTAACTTCAGTCCTGATCTGTTTTCTAAAACCTGCCGACACAGCGTCTACCGACTGTCCAGCTTCCCCTTTACATATAAGAGTAAAGACGCAGTCATGGAAATCAGCTGCAATGAAATTAAAGAACCATTAGAGTGAACAGTATCTCGTGACTCTTTCTTAGTTCTGTAATAAGTCAGCTGATCAGTTACTGTACTTTTGATCCACACTTTAACATTTATTTTTAACCATAATATCACATAGGCTTTTTTTATATTTAGACTTTAGACGCTTTGTTATAATCAAACAATAAACTGAATATATTTGAGTTTTACACTATTGATCAGACAAAAAAAAGCCTAAAGTTTTTATTTTTAATTGTTCATGATTTGTTTTAAATCGGCAATATGGCTCATAATAAGTAAAAATAATCCAAATTTAATGAATTTGCAGATGTAGCCATATAATTAACTATTTGTAGGAAATTGAATATGACTTGGATGCCTAAAAAATTCTCCCAGATGCCTAAAGTTGTCATATTTAATTGTTTATGATTTTATTTTATAGGTGATACGTCTCATAATAATAAGAAAAAATATTTAATGAATTTGCAAATGTAGCCGTATAATTAATATGACTTGGGTGAAACTTCCCCATAATATCTGAGAAAATATTAACATGCATATAATATTAGATTAGATTCAGTTAGATTAGACTGTTTTAAGTTCCTACTTCCTCTCACCTTGAATGAAAGACATTGTCTGTGTTTGACAATTAAACGCTGAATAATCCTTTTTAACGAGCGCCTTTATTTAACCAGACTAGACACAACGACAACTCATCGCCTAAAGTAAAATTTGCACATGTAAAGACACGTATTTATCAGAAAAAGAGAAGAAGAAGAAGAAGTGTCGTCTTACCTGCGAATAAAAGCCCAGGTGAGGGTAATTTCCGCGGCCGCTCCTCTTTTGTTCCCGATCTACTTTCACTTTCTTCTGTTGGAAAAATAGGAGGAGGAATTTGTTCTGTACCCAATCAGTGTCCACATGACGAAATCACGACCGGTTTTACTACACAAAGAAAACATCAATCGAAGTTAATCATTAAACATTAAACTGAGGCTGGAGACGGAAGTGTCGAAACAAACAAACTCTCTGATAGTGAACTGTGAGTGTAAAATACGTCTTAAGAAAAAGGGGAAGAAGAACTTTAAAGTATCGAAAACACTTTCAAGGGCAAATTAGGCGTTAGTGTTTCCACTGGTGTGACTGGACAAATCACAGCGTATGTTTGTGGAAGTTTATGATGGCGACGGACAAAGGAGATAAGTTCAGGCTGTAAAAGCCTCTCTAAATGATTTGGAATCCACAATCGACGGACTGAGAAGAAATGGTTTATGAATCCACCTGTAGGAGAACAATGACCAGCTATGGTGTGATGGACAAAGACACAATTTGAACAACAACATCCTATAATATTTAGTGGACAGATGAGACCAAAGTAGAATAGTTTAGTTTAAATCAGAGGCGTCATGTTTGGAGATGAACCAACAAGGTGAAAGAGGAGAGAAACCCAATGGAAAGCTATATGAACTATATGAACATGTATGAACACGAACTATGTATGAGTCTTAAATATAGAATACCACCGATTTCCAATCCAAAAAAAAAGGTCAGGTTGAATAAGGTCAGCTGGACTTGTAGAATTTCTTGAAGACGTTTCGCCACTCATCCGAGTAGCTTCTTCAGTTCTGATGAACTAGTGGGAAATGGAGGTTTAAATAGGAAAAACTCTGTGGGTAGCACCCACCAGAAACTTGCTTGACCAGAAACTGGGGTCACTAATTACCATAATGGCTGATACTTACCTGTCCTTGAATGGGGGGAACTGTGTGCCTAGGCTAACTTACCCTATGAATAGAGCTCTAACGAGGCTATTGTCCATGGGAGCCTGGAGGCTCAATGTGTGAATGTTGTTGAAACTTCTTGGGGACAGAAGTCAAAACTGAATTATAAATAGTTGGTAAATTAAATCTCAGTCCACCTCCTCTGTTTAGAGAAGGTTTCTCCATTTTGACATAGATGGCTTCCTTAACTCCTCTCTCAAACCATCTGTCCTCTCTGGCCAGGACTTTGACGTTGTTATCCTCAAAGGAGTGTCCTTTGTCCTTCTGAAGAACAAAGGACACTCCTTCTGAAGGACAAAGGACACATTGAGCCTCCAGGTTCCCATGGACAATAGCCTCGTTAGAGCTCTATTCATAGGGTAAGTTAGCCTAGGCACACAGTTCCCCCCATTCAAGGACAGGTAAGTATCAGCCATTATAGTAATTAGTGACCCGAGTTTCTGGTCAAGCAAGTTTCTGGTGGGTGTTACCCACAGAGTTTTTCCTATTTAAACCTCCATTTCCCACTAGTTCATCAGAACTGAAGAAGCTACTCGGATGAGTGGCGAAACGTCTTCAAGAAATTCTACAAGTCCAGCTGACCTTATTCAATGCTTTTTTTTTGGATTACCATGACCTGGATGACTGAGAACCTTCACAGACATACCGATTTCCAACCTGCTACAGAAATAAAACTTGATCAGTTTGGGATCTAGTGAATTTGGAGGCCAGATCAACACCTTGTGCTGCCACCATCCAGAGAGTGTCATTGCTATGAGGTTTGGTTGGTGTCTGGTCTGGTCTAGCTGGGTGCTACATGTCTAAAGTAACAACCACACAAATGAAGGGGTCCTGAAGTTTCCCAGCCCCACAAGACGGTCATAATGTTGTGGATGATGCAGTACATAACTTTACCACGCGGGGGCAGCAGAGAGCTTCACCTCCCATTTTTTTTCTCAGCACAAGGTTAAGGTTAATAGTAATACTCAGCAGTGGGTTATAAAAACAACACGGAGGATCATCCACTGCCCTCTGCCATCACTCCCCACTCCTCCCACTCCTCCCACTCCACCTTCTTTCAGATGGTTTGACCTCCTGCCCTCAGGGAGACTTTCCCCGCCAGATTATTGTTGAACAGTATCTTCCTTAAAGCCATCCTGTCCCTTGATAAGCTCACTCAGTGTCTATAAAACCCGACCTTGTATTGTGTGTTTGTCATCATCTCACCGTATACTGTTATATAAAGACAAAAAAAAAGCCTTTTCATTTTACATCAGTGCGTTGATGTGCAGCAGAGCAATGGATGGAAAAACTGAAACAGAAAGTCTGGAGGGATATATATAAAAAAAAAAGCTGCCAGACATGTGTTTCACATCATTTATCTTCAGGTTGAAGAGTCGTTGATCACGTGGATGTAGTCGTTCTAAAAACCTTAAAAGAGCTGCATCTGAAAACCCTCATGTGAAGTTTGTATACTTCTGACCACACACAGTGTATTTCTGATCAGTCGGATATATTTTTTGAAATGTTATTTCTTTGTCTTCTTCTAGGTTTCCTCATGTTGAAGGTTTTCTGAATGGCTTTTTAATCTTCACGGGCTCTGAGCATAAATGCAGCTGTATTAAGACGGAGGATTTAAAACCCCTTTTCTTCGTCTGGCAGGTTCGGTCATGTCTGCGAGCTGCCGTCTCTTTCTCCTCTGCAACTTGGACGGAGAGTAATTGCATCACTCCCGGCGCAGAGAGGGTCAGATAACCAGAACATATGCACGGCTTTATAATAAGTCACGTGACTTCCTGAAAATACCCATGATGCACTGTCGTCCTTTATAAAACCAGACAGGGCCGGGGAGGGTGCAGCCTGGCTCCAGAGGAAAAAAGAAAAAAGGGGCATGTGTGGGTTGAGCTGGCAACTTCCTGTTTTAGGAAAGAACTAGAATTCCTAGTTGTTTATGTTATATATATAATTAGAAAGAAAAAAAAAAGTGCACTGCTTAAAAAATGGCTCGGTGTAAATAAAGTTATATAAATTCATGATATGTTTTCATTTTTAGACATACATCTAAAATGTTAATTTCTGCAGAATTGCATTTGGTAGATTTTTAGGCATTTTGAAAATGAAATATTATTATTATTACATAATTTTTTAAATGGTTTGTTTGTCAGATCCCTGGTCAGAGGTTAAAATGCATCCTGTTCCCTGTTTTCTGACCTCTTCTTTGCACTCATTAAGCATTTCTGCATTTACAAAGTGTTTAAAGTCAAAGGTTATTTATGAAATGTAAAAAAATAAAAAAAAGTATTTAAAAGAATAAACAAAAAGCACTTTCTATCTCATTAAAAGACCAGAAAAAAATACAATTTATTGACATACTTTATTGTCTTTGTAATTAAGAGCAGTCATTGTAGATATTATAGCGATATTATAAAAGGTAATACGATGCATGCATGAAAGAGAAGAGAAATATGGCTTGGTCATAAAAAAAGCGTATGTTCATTTTGGTTAAAATGGGTGTAGCTTTGGTTTGTGTTTGGTTATGGGAGACTTTTTCAGTCTCTAAAATGATAGTTATTCTAAGCCGTGTTGTTGTCCCTGTGTGTTCCTGTGTTCCTGTGGGCCGTCTGTAAGAGCTTATATAAAACTTTTGTTTGGATGAGTCATGTCTAAAATACCTCAGACTCCGTTTCTGTCAACAACAAACGTCCTCTCACACATCAGCAGCTATTAAGAAGATGCTTTCTTGACATAAATAAACAGTCGTGGCTGTTAAAGAGAGAGAGATGAACGGATAATGCACAGTTTGGAGAGTCTTCCAAGCGGCGTCCCATGTGATTGCTAGGAATCGGAGCATCAAGGGAGGAACAGAGCTGGCCTTTGAGAGGGAGAAAGCGAAAGCACTCAGACCAACTGGTGGACCTCTACCCAGCTGCTTCTGTCATTTAACTAAAACAGATGTCGATGGAGGCGGTTCATTGAAGGGCATTCGGCACAAGTCACTGGCAGAAGAAGATTTTACCCCGCTGAAGAAATGTGCTCTGCAGTATTAAACCACTTGAGTCGGAATCTAGACAATGAAGTTTTTCAAACAAAATCTGCAAGTGTGTGAAATTCTGTACAGTAGTAGTCTGCAGATTAAAAACACTGAAGGAAAACACTGACATGCTTAAATCCTAATAAAAAGACAAAAAAAACAAACAACCCGATGTGGACTGATTGTTAGAGGGTGAGTGTTTTTGCAGCGCTGCTGGGTTTGACATTTTAAATAGTAGACGTTGGCAACCGGTGAGGGAGCATTGAGATCTCATCAGGCCCCTTTAACGTCTCCCTGGAAACCCCCATTCAGCGTTGTTGCTTCAAGGCTCGGAGTCGACCATTTTAAACAGTCTTCCATTATTTTTCTCTTTCAGTGCAAGGGTTCTTGGATCGTTCAAAGAATTTTGCAAAGAATCTGATGCATTATGTGGATAAATGAATTCCTGCATTCATCCAGTAAGACAAAGAACTCACAGTTTTGGAGTATTTTTACTTCTTGCATCTTCATTTAAACCTGTTTTTCTCGTTAGTGGACGCTTTAGTTTGTGTAGCAAAGGGTCAACACACTAGTCGGTAAAAAGATGATAGTGGATTCATTCTGCAGACAATCACAGGACAAAACCCCATCAAATTCTATGGTTAAAACCTGTTTATTTATGCTTATTGATGTTTCCAGTTTGATATGCAAATTTAACAAAATGTATCAATAGCAACAAGCTACAATCTCGCTAATTAGCAAGTACTCGTTTGAGGACGTTGGGACCATGTTCACATATTAAAATAAAAACTTTTATATTTTGTCATATATTGGGTGAACTATAAATAATGAAATAATCCCAGTGTCCACATATGAGGACAAAGACTACTACCTCCTGTTGAAAGACAATGCTTAGTTTTTATAGAATTCTTAGGTCCTTCTGATCCCAAATACCTTGGAGAAATTAAAAATGCATAGCAAACCAAGTTTGGGTCTTTTCAGGTTATAACTTATGCAGAACATCATGGCTTAACTCCACTAATAGAAGAGAACATGCAAATGTTTGGCCAATTAACTCAAATTCACCTTCTTGCTGTGTGTGCTAGCCACCACATCACTGTGCCGCATCATATAAAGGGCCAGTGTGTAAGAATTTAGTGGCATCTAGTGGTGGGATTGCAGATTGCACCATCACAGCTGGCAATGGAAGCAATTGTTTTGGTGGGTAAAAAAAAACAAGTTAAAGGCAAAAATTAGAAAGAAAAATGTGAAGCTTCCACAGTGCATCAACAATAGTCTACCTACTCGCTGGAAGCCCATTTTTATTTCAATTTATTCGTTGCTGTTGAAGTTTCTATTCTCTTGGGTAAGAACCTGAGGACGTGTGGTGAACCACAAAGTCTACATAGGTAAAAGAATGGCTGACCCTCACAAAATTTATATTCATCATAACCATAAAAAAAGAAATCAAACCTTTCCCAAAACCTAACCCAATTTATTTGTGCCGATACCAAGATGAAAACTATTCCATAAAATTGTGGCAATAATAGGTCAGAAATTACTTTCTCAGATACTGTCGGCTGTTTTTACTTCTGCGGGCAGCAGAGGGACATGTGTCCAGGTGAAGAGAAAGAAATCAGAAAAGAGGTAAAATGACTGAAGGAAAAGCTGGACCCATTGATGTCAAGGTACTATAATCCACAGGATCAAGTAGTAACAGCGAAAACCCTGTTCCGTTTTTTTATTGATTCGTTTCCTCACGCAGAACAGCTGTTTTCTGTTGTGATTTGTAAAAGGAGAATTGAAAAGAGGATGCTAGCTCCCCTAAACTCCCATTGAGATGCTTTGAGGCAAGGCACTTAGCGCGGGGATGCAATGGCGGATGTGTGAAACAGGAAGTGAGGCGCTGAGGCAAGATGGACAATTTCCAGACCTGCCAACCACTGTGGTTAATGTTTGGTTACACGTTTTGGAACAAAACCTGCTCAGTCACCATCTGTTAACTCTTTGTGCTTCTCAATGTGTCTAAATAAAGGTTACCTGACCTTTACAATTCATCAGAATGAGCCAAACATAAAAACACTGCTTGCGTGTGGACGGCGCTAGCGGCTAATGGTCGCTATAATCTCATCATGTTCACCCTTGTACATTACAAGGGACATCGCAGACCAACACAGGCCAACCAGACGTTCCAGTCTGGCCCGTGGGATGAATTTGTAGAGTGTGAAATTTACATAGAAGACATTAACTACAATTTTTCCTCATTTGTTGCGCAGTTTTAGTCAGAGAGTTGTAGACACTGAGACCCAGAACTAAACTGTAGATTCCACCATTTTTCCTAAAACTTCCCAGGTTGATTATAAAATGTTTTGTAAAAAGAATATAAAGCATTTTCATAATGCACTTGCACGACTTTAAAAGATGATGGCATCTAGAATCTTTAAAGCTTTACATTAAACTGAAAGTGGTTACTAATGCTAATTTATGAGAACTGAGCAAGAAACATATGCTAATAATTATGCAGATAATTAAATATTAGAGGAGCCCAAGTCTAAATAATCAAGGACAACAACACTGCGGATCCCACTCAGATCTATGGAGGCTAGAACCTTGAATCATCCCTGTGTGTTGTTTTTGAAGTGGCTCCAGACAGACGAAGACTTCAACTAATCTGTACAATCGGACGGAGAATCTTACAGAGCACGGTGAGGTCACGAAGCCTCCACATTTCCAGTTGAGGAGGAGGATGAGGAGGTGGAGGTGACGTGGAAAAAAACCACCGTGTGTTTTCGCTTTATTGAGTCTACCAGCCAAATCAGTTCACAGGAAAGACCAACACCTCCTAATGTAAACAATGAGCCATCAAATTCCCAGATGGGACACAACTGTTACTGGCATTCGTCCCATCCTGGTGGGAGATACCCTATGAGCATGGGCGTTAAATTAAATGGGAAATTTTAATTTGTTATCCGGGACTAAAAAGATACAAAATAAACAGACTGTCAGTAAAAGAGATAAGACTTTCATATTGATATGTAATCACTTCGGAGGAGAATAGAGGAAATCTGTATCTGTATTTTATCTGGCCATGTTGTAAGTTCCAGTGAATCAGCTTGGGCCCCATTGTTTTGCCGGATGCTGTGACAGCAGAAAACTCCAAGACAGGAATTAATCCTAAAAGGAGGAACTTGTGAATTGGTGGAAAAGGGGGAATGCACTTCCAGAGTAATTGCCTCTGTCTCACTTTTCTTTTTTAGCCCATCCTGTTGTTCTGCCTAATCACTCCCCGTGTGTACTTGTGTGTTTCCTGGTTTTTTGATGGAGCTGATTGAAGAAATACGATGGTCAGCTGATGACGAAAAACTACACATGCAAGAACTACAAATACAGCGAGATGTTTTACTTGAAGAGATAACTTTTAGGTTTTGCATATTCTTTTGGCCCCTTACTACAAAAAAAAAAAAAAAAAAAAAACGAGAAATACTGTTTATATCTTGTGACTGACTCATGACTAGGATTCATTATGGACACGTGTTTTTATGTCATATCTGAAAATAGATGAAATTTGTGGTTCTTGTTCCTTTGACATTTCAATGATGATGAAAGATGGCTGCTGGTATGGTTTCATGTGTTTTTCTTCTTTCTAATTTTTACTGGTTGGAAGTTAATAATTCTATAGTAGTGTTAGCAGGGCTGTTAAATATTTAGCTCACAGGGTTTTACATTATTTCTGGCTGCTCGATTTAACAGCTATTCACATGACAAACCTTAGAGTGCTTCTTAAATCCCCAAACTTGCATCAGCAGCAACACTTGTCATTGTTTTATTTTTTTTTTAAATGACTTACACAAAACATTTAGGGTTTAGGCTGTTTTAGCTGTGTAATAATTCCACAACAACATGATGTAAATAAACTATTCAACAACCGATCGGCGTGATTCAGGAGCTGAACAGGAGCTGTTTGTAGCTCATCCTAGCACCCAGCTTAATAGTAGTCCTTCTTAGTTTCCTAGCATCCCAGGTATTAGTAGCACTTCTTAGCCTCCTTAGCTAATAGTACTACCCACAAGTTAACTAGCTCGATGCTTATAGTAGCTCTTCCTAGATTTCTAGCCTCCAAGCTGGTTCTTCTTATCTTTTTAGCCTCACAGATGTCAACAACTCTTCCTAGCCTCCCAGCTAATATTACCACTTACTAGCCTCCTAGCCTTCAGACTAAAAGTAACTCTTACTAGATTCTTAGCCTCCCGTCTATTATTATTTCTTCTTATCTTCTTTGCCTCACAGATATTAATCGATCTTTCTAGCCTCCCAGCTAATATTACCACTAAATAGCTTCCTAGCCTCCAAGCTAAAAGTAAGTCTTACTAGTTTCCTAGCATTCCAAGTAGCCTATAAGTAGCACTTCTTAGCTTCTTAGCCTCTCAGCTAATAGCAGGCTACCACTTTACCAGTTTAGTAGCTCTTCCTAGATTCCTAGCCTCCAAACTAAATGTACCAATACTAGCTCCCACTTAATATTAGCTCTTCCTAGACTTCTAGCCTCTGAGCTAATAGCAGCTCTTTACTAGCGCCCTAGCCTCCCAGCTATTACTAGTTCTTCTTATATTCTTAGCCTCGAAGATATTAATAGCTCCTCGTAGCCTCCCAGCTAATATTACCACTTACTAGCTTCCTAGCCTCCCAGCTAATAGCAGGCTACCACTTTACCAGTTTAGTAGCTCTTCCTAGATTCCTCCAGGCTAAACGTTACTCTTGCTAGTTTCCTAGCATCAAAGGTATTAGTAGCACTTCTTAGCTTCTTAGCCTCCCAGCTATTAGTAGGCTACCACTTACAAGTAGCTCCCTGCTTATATCAGCTCTTTCTACATTCCTAGTCTCTGAGCTAATAGCAACTCTTTCTATTTTACTAGTCACCCAGCTATTGCTAATTCTTTTTATCTTCAGCTATCACCTAATAGCGGCTCTTTCTGTTTCCCCCTTTGAATGCTGACTGCAGACTACTGACAGCTTTTTGGTCCAGACACAGAGAACGTGATGATTAATGTTGGCTTGGTGTGTTAATGTTCCAGCCAGACTTTTCCCGAGAGGGCAGGGAAATGATTATCACGGAAACGCTAGACGTAGGACGCTGATGACTTTTCTGTTGAACAGTGGTTCAGGGTCATTCAAGGTCCGAAGAGAGACGGGGTTTCCTTCCACTAAGGTCAGTAACCGCGAAGTGGTTTGTTAAGGTGAAATATAAATCAAAGTTGCCAGAGTGTCGTGTTGAAAACACGTGTTTTTAATGTGACAATAATTGCACACGCTTAAAGAAAATCCAAAATTAAGACATAACAAAAGCTTCCTCCAACCGGACCAAAAATAACTCGAGAATAAGGAAGTCAATTGCTTTTCTGTAAATTATTTAACCAAAACACAGAGCGGAGGCCATGGAGCTGCCTCCAATGTTTATGAAAAACAACTCATGACATTCATCATGGGGAAGGTCGGGTCCAAACGTGGACAAACACAACATTTACTGTCCTGACACACAGACGGAAAGAGTGCACCAATTCAATTTAGCAGAGTCATCGTGTGTTTCTTGATCTGTGATGGATTTAAAATCAAAATCTTGAAAGTTCAACACATATTTTAACAGGAAGATGCAGTCTGCTTATATTTTAAGTGGAACACTGCAAGATAAGAGGTGATTTTAATTATTAAAAAAAGACGCCATTTAAGTCAGCTGTTCAGTCCTGCTCCTAGATGTACACTCACAAATATAAGGAGATGGGAGAAAAATTAACTTAATACAGTGACTTTAAATCTAGCAAAGGTTGCTCTAGCATTAATTACATATTGGACAAATGTGCTGCAAAGCTGAATAAAAACTAAACAGTGCTTGAATTGTGGTGAAGAATCCACAATCTAACACTCGTGAGACGTACAACTCTCTGAGCTCGTTAGATTTCTGCTGCATGCCTGCAGACCAGCAAACACCCCAAACTACAGTTTAAAGGCTATGGTTAAAAAAAGAAAACTGCATTCTCATCTGTCCACGTGGCAGAGATGTGGGCGTCAAAAAAAAAAGAAAAAAAAAGACACAGATGTTTTCGCTTATGTTGTTTGGTGAGATCTCAAATGTTCAGAAAGCAGCCAGCTTAGAAGCAGTGGAGGTTATTTTAACGACAAACTGTAAATTTAATGCGTCTTATCAGCACGTGGAGTTTGGGTAACTTCACATTACACACCCTCAAACTTTATCCTGTAATTCCAGTTTGTTGCAGACGCACAGAGTTGAAAAGTTGAAGCTGAATATTTTAACTCCTGGTCCAGTGACAGCTGTTAACAGACCCCCTCTGAGCGTTCAAAAGCAAGATGACAGATGCCAAAGATCTGCTCGGGAAAGAGTTTTGCAACTCTCTAAATGTTACTCAACTTCATCTGTGATTCATTTTGTGCCGGTAATTTCATTATTTCTCTGCAGCACACTTTCAATCATTTGTTACAAAAGAAGGCTCATTCTTTGAGGTACTGTTACAATATCAGTTAAAATATCAACATTCTTGCTAAAAAAATTAGTTCTTTCTTGTTTTCTGAAAATGTTCAAATATGACTTTGGCAATAATGCTATTAGGCTAATGAAAGCTTTCATCATTTGGTTGTTGTGGTTGCTGCACTGAGAGAAATGGCGAGAGTTGTAAAAGGACAATTTGTGTTTGCTTTTGCGCAGAGATTTAATTTTTTGTCAAGTTGCAGTTTTGATCGATGATGCAAATCAAAAAGGAATCGAATGAACACGAAACTCAACTAAAGGCGCCGCAGAGGTCAGGATATCCAGAAGAATCATGAACATGGCACAGAACATGGAGACACCACAGGAGAAAGGAGATGACAAGAAACACCAAACAAGAAACAGGAAATAAGATCATGACAAAACATTTGAAAAAGTTCTTGATTGCAAGAAATAACTCGAAAAGATGAGGCCGGGGTACAGAGCAAAAAGGAATTGACTAAACACGAAACTCAATTAAAAGCACTGCAGAGGGCAGCTTAGGCCAAAATGAACACAAAAAAAAAGCAAAAGAATCATGAACACGGCACGAAACATGGAGACGGAAAAATGTGACATGGATATGAGGGGTCAACAACCATGGTATGTAGACGAAAACATGGCATGGAGACAAAAAAAATGACGTGACCGGGAATAAAGGGAAAGTACACAGGGAGAAAATAATCAGCAATTAAAGGAGAAACACCCAAACAGGACACCGAAAAAATTAACAAAATCAGAATCGTGAGAATTTTAATAACAGCAAAAAGACCCAGGTGCAAAGTTCAGTTTAGATTAGCATAGCCTAGCTCTGTTTTACCTTTATAGTATAGTTCACTAATTATCATGCAGTAGGTTATTTAACCTGTACAAAGCGTACATATAACAAATTCTGTATTTTTTTTCAGGCAAACGTTATTGAACACGTCAGAAGAACCTTTATTTTATATGTTATATATGTTCAACTCAATTTATTTTATTGTTATGGCCGCCGCTGGCTGCCTTTGTCACGTGTATGTTATGTGTGTGTGTTTTGTTGTGATGCAAATCCGGCTGTGGGATCCCCTGTCGAGGATTGGTCCGTCTTGAACAGCAACCGCCTACTTCCTGGGTGCCGTTTCCGGCGTCGGTGATTGGTGTGGCGGGATTCAACCAGACCTGCCAACGGGGAATCATCAATCAACCCCAGCTGCGATTTAAATAGCTTGTGCGACCACAGTTCGAGGCGGCAGTGAACCAGCGATCAGTCGCCTCGCTGTTGGTTGCGTACCTTTAGGTTGTACTCGGAGTGCTTGTATTGAAATTCTTTCAAACCTAGTTTTGTGTATCGGTTATTGTCGGCCCTGTGTGGCCTCCTTTTTGTTATATTTCATTGTGTCAGAGCACTTTCCTTGTTTAATTAAACACTTAACCTTAACCAGAGCCTGACCAGTTGTCGCTCCAACTCATTTCCAATCACAATTACATGTTACTGCTACTCCAACAAGAGCCGGGTTGTAACATTATGCATCCAAAGAACATGCTTCCTCCTCTAGTTTCTCATGCAGGACTCAGGAAGCAATTTCCGACAGTGTGGGAGTGAAACGCTTCCCGCGAATTTCCTGGTCCAAAGAACCCATCGTGACTCATCACTATCATCGTGGACAGTGAGACGCAACTGTGCGGAAGCAAATTTCTCAAATTAAGAAAAGTACCCTGAACGTGGTTTGAGCTGGATGCCCCACACTCAAAGAGCATTTATCAACCCGAGCTCCTGTCTGTACTTGTGCCCTGGCGTTCAGTTCAAAGTCAAACGTCTTGACCAAGTATGTGTCCAAAAATGCATTTCATGGGCGCCGTAAAGTACGCTGTCCTCCTACTCCACGCCTGCAAATACCAACATAAGTTTTAATTAGTGACATTCAGCTTAACCTCAGCAAAGACTGTCCGCCCAACCTTCTGCCTCGACTTCCCGCTTCTGCACAACTAAAAACAAAAACGAGAGCAAAGAGTAATTAAAAGTTTCTCTGAGTGTTTCCCCCGACTCACTGAGAGATGTCACGTGACGTCTCATGAGGAACTGTTTTGTAGGAAAAAATATCACTCTCAGCTACTTGGAAAAAGAAAAGCTGCTTCTCAGGAAATCCATTCTTTCTGAGCATGTTTCGTATACGTGGGTTAAAAGCAGTGGGGTTAACATTAAGTTTCCAGGAGGAAGAGAGAGAAACGTGGAGACAGAAAAAAAAAAACAACCAACCTCAGTCACACAAGAGTTTAAGTTACGGCCACGTAACTAACGAGAAACAAAAGAGTCACTGGTGTTTCGTTCACAGATCATTTTATTTTTAGTGTCAGTTAAGTCTTGAAGGAATATTAGTACATGTAAATGGAAAAGCATAAAATTATAAGACAGGTTATTATACACGTCTTGTAACCGTATCATATATGTACATGCAATTATTTTTACTACTATTAATATCAATGAGGAAATAAGGGGTGGAAAGCATCAGGCATGACGTGAATAATTTATGTTTTATTTTATATTATTTTCTATAACTATCTTTTGCTTAATTTTGTTTTTACAGTTTTCTTCCCCCTGAAATCATGTTGCATTATATTTCACTTTTAGGTTTACCCTTTACCGCCTGGCCAGGAACTACAGCTGGGAATTAGCTTAATAGCTTAATTATCTAAAGCCGCCCTATTTACAGTTAAATAAACAGGGACTGATGACATTAAACTGACAAACCAAACTAAAAGCTAAGCTGTTGCTTGTGAAGTTGCTGTCCCCCAACAGTCACTCAGAGGATCAAATCTCTCCTCAAATGTACATTAAAAAAAGGGTAGAAAACTGAACTGGAGTCAAAATCGGATTCAAAGTAAGTGATTTTTTTTATATCAAACTATTTCAGTATTTTAATAGTTGTGAAATAATAAATCCTTAAAAATATATATATTTTACACATGGATTGAAAAAGTAAAAACCCAAAGAGTAGTCACGTGCATCTCAATCAGGCTGTTATTCTATTATCCTCCCGAGACCCGTTGTCCTCGTTAGTGGACACATTAGTCTGCCATCTAGTGGTAGCAAATGGTCAGTATGCTAATCTCTAGTAACATGACAGCGGACGTTTCATCCGATTCATTCTACAGACGATCACAGGACAAAAGTGGATGAGGAACAAACCTCCATTGGAACTTATTTATGCTTGTTAACGTTTCTACTTTAACGTGATGCGCAAATTTAACCAGTTTTATCAATAGCAACGAGTTACAACCTCGCTAATTAGCCAGTACTCGTTTGAGGACGTTTGGACTTCATTGATCACAAATCTGGTTTTGCTTAGCCATGTTCAGGTACTAAAATGAACAGTTTTATATTTTGTCACACGCTGGTAACTTTATTCTAATGGAGTAATCCCAGTGTCCACATATGAGGACATCGTTTTCTTCAAAAATTACTACTTTCTGTTGAAAGATGACGCTTTGTTTTTATACTTCTTAGGTCCTACTGATCCCAAATATCTTGGAGAAATTGAAAATACATAGCAAACAAAAGCTCAGGACTCAGGAGGTTATTCCATACTTCCAGTCCGTCCACTGAAGAGTCCAGAAGGTCTTTGTGGACTCCTCAATGCTTTTGAGTCATCTTTTCCAAAAAGCCCCAAAATGCTGAGAAGTCTGAACGAAAGTGTGAAACGCGGTTGAGAGAGTTTGGTGAACCTGCTGCACTGTGGCTCTCAGAAATTCATTTATTACAGGAAACAGGACTGGCCACTGGGTGACTTCATGTTGTACACAATGCGAAGATGAATGGCTGAATAATGTCCACCCCCATTGACTAAAGCATTATTCACAACCAAGCTCAGCTGAGCACACTGACACATCACTTTGTTCAAATGAATTGTATCAAACTGTGTTGCAGTGTTGTTGAGGAGTTTGGCTGCAGAACTGTGTCAGAGTTTTTTTTTTTTTTTCCCCCGACTAAAGCTGGAATGATGTAAATGTGCCAACAGCATTTGGAGTTGAATAACTCGGTTCCACTCTCAGGAAGCGTGGCATTTCAAATTTACACAATCAGCATAGAGGTGACTACCAAAAAAAAAAAAAAGACAACGAAGGATTCATCTTCTCGGAGGGCTGAACTCTTTCAATGTGAGTTGGAGGACACAGTGCTTGTGTTATAAGTCTTTTACCAAAACTTTTTCACTCATTTCCTGGTTCATTGGCGTCGGTGTAAAAGACAAAATCTCGCTGAATAAAATTAGGATGGTGTGTTCAAAAATAATTGGTGCGCTGCAGCAGGAAGACGTGTCCTCCCTCTGGGACAAAAGGGTGATGATGAAAGGTGTAGGGTATTATTGCGCAACATGAAGACATGCTAGCTGCAAACTTCAGGGAGGCGTTTTAAAAGCTCCATCTAGGAAAACTAATCCTTTTATCTCCTCTGCTATTGTATATCCGTGTTTGAATGAACCACAGAGTTCTTGTATAAGTCCTTTTTTTGTTTTTGTTTTTACATTATTGTTCATTTCACACTGAGATGTTGTGCATTCTTGGGAGACATAGGACATAGGAGTTGACTCTGAGAGTGTTCATCGATCTTGTCTGTATGTTCTCGCAAAAGATAAATGGTTTTATGCTGCTTGAGTGCACCACAAATGGAGGCTCCAGCGCTCGATGCGGTGGTGCTGGCTTGAATCCAGCCTGTGCTATTTCCCTGGTGTCGTTCCCTCATTCACTAAAAACACCCTGCATCTCCACTGATCCATCCAACAAAGCGAACCTTCTTCACTTCCTCCGTCTGCATAACAATCAGGACAAGAGGCCTCTTGTTTCTCTGGCAGTCCACAACCAACTTGACAGATCTTGCCCCACATGACGCAACTCCTCACTAATTTCTCCGTCTTGCGTTTTGGACTGAACACAAGATGCTTCTGTGTTTATTAAAATGCTGCACTGATGCAAACAACTTGCACATAGTTCAGAAGTTCCATATTCTTCATTCCACAATGTCACAAGAGTTGATTGTTTGGTGATCTCTCAGATGTTTGAGCAACACACACACACAAACACAAACACAAAAAAATCCCCTTTGTCCTTTCACTCTGCTTCTCTCTGTGCTCGTAACATCTGTGCACTCTTACTTAGCTTTAGAAGACCCAAAGCTATAAAAGACGAGAATGCCCCCCCAAAAAAAAAATAGGTAGTGAAAATCACAACAGGTATCGGGACAGGCTGAAACCTGCAAACAGAAACCAGAACCAGTTCTTACCACATCCACCTCTAAGGTGTGTGTGTGAATCCACAGCTTTAGTAGAAGCAATGCATTACTTTACCTTAGTCTTTTGGATATTAAATATAGTTTTTAAACACTGTAAAATGATCTGTTGCGGTCATGTGCACCCTGATGCTTTACATACGTAGACATTTCAACCTTCTCCTGGTCTGTTGCATAAAAAAATGTTTTATTCACTGAACGTTTATATCTTTATTGACATTTCTGTCTTTTGCTTCCTGAATCTCAAACCAACATGTTTTTTGAGGGGATTTCTCTCTGCAGAAGGTTAGTCTGTCATCACTGAAAAATATTCCCAGGCTTGCAGCAAAACCAAAATAAATGTCAAAAGGCAGCAGCAGCTTGCAAGCGTTGTGGTGTGCGACAGTTCCTGTTTCACCTGATGTAAATATCACCGTTCACAGTTTCACTTTTCGTTGTGAGCCCACACTTATTTTAAAATCGCAGCATGTGGAAACGTGTGTGAGATGTGAAATTGACTGACCTGGTTCTTTTGACATTGTGGAAAGAGATTATGTAAAATGAAAGAAAACAAAGCGTTTCATGTAAATGCTATAACTGACAGAATATAGGAAAACTCATGTATTTTGAGTTTGGTTGAAGTCGTAAACGTTTTCCTGATAATAAACTGAGAACGCAACCTCACTGCAAAATATGTTTTAGGAGCTGATGGTCATAAGATCATCTTCATCAATGGATTGAACTTGTTGTAGAGCCTCAATCAGCTTTTGTCTTTGACAGACATCTGAACACAACATTTCCATGGCAACTCCATCAACTGATGAAGACTGTGCAATAAAAAAAACAAACAAAAAAAGATGATAAAGATGTTGATTTTTCAGTTGTCAAAGATAAATCTGTGTATGTATCTGAACAATATGTGTGTACTGCATATCACATAAAATATGCAAGATATAAGGGATGCACCTCCACAGATCAGAAGCTACGCAGAAAAAAAACATGCAGCTCTGAAACAAGGAGCGCCACAGAAAAGCAAAAAGTTTCTATAGGTGATTTTTTGAGGGATCTGAAACTGCCACATGTATTCTGGTCAGTCTCTGTTCGAGTGCGATAAAACCTATGAGCAAATATATTCTGGTTTAAAATTAAGACCTGAAAAAAGAGCAGTAATATCGCTATATTTTGAGTAATATTACTTCCCTTATGGGCCATTGTGAGATTGTACTTCGATAAGCTTTAAAAGAGTGAGAAACTTTTTATACCATTGTGAAACTTTCCACGTATGTATTCTTATGCTTGTGCAAGCCCTCAGAGGAAATGTGCACGAGGGCAAATACGCCAAGCACAGCAGGGTTCTCACAGACTGACCTAACCAACATCCTGACATCAAATGTTATTTGCATTTTACCCTCGATTCGGTTGAGCTGTTGAGTCGACCTGCTGCAGAGACGGCAGAGCCTGGCAGTGTTGGTCGCAATGTGTTCGACGCTTCGTGGCTGCTTTCCCTGCAAATGTCAGGGATCCTGCAGAGGGAAAGGTAAGAAATATCTCATCACTAGGCAGGCGATGTATGTGAGATGTCAATGCGGTAAACATGGCTGACAGATTTTAAACTAGCAAACAATATGCAACAGAACGGAGCAACAGAAAAACTATAAACCAATTCAAACTTCTATCTTTGAAAATGTTAACCGTGTAGAGGTTGATAAATAAAGTCCCGTGTGTGGCAAGGCAACTGCAGTTCAGTTCAGTCGTCATATGTCACGAGATGCCCACATAGTCCTGCATACACCGCTGCTTTAAAGAAGTGAAACATGGCACGGGATTATCAAGGGCTGACAGGATAATACCCCTTGAGACATAGCAATTTATAGAAATGCTAGAGGCAGGCGCTTGTGTCATTGACCCAGGGCTTCAACAATGTTGAAATAAACAGCGCTGGAGTCATAGAGACCAGAGGGAGACGTCAAACAACCTCCCGGTCTGACAGCAGCTGCACACAAATGCTTTTTCCCTGGACTAAAAAATAAATAAAACGTCTAAGATTCAGTTTTCTCTATCACAAAACACCCAGTTTGTTTCTCTGCCATAGATAAAATCATATCCTATAGAATCAGTAGAAGGAAGAAAATAATATTAAGTCGTTTTAATCATGCAACTGCATCCTAGGTTAAAGGAGTGAAAGGGTACAGTCAGAGGGAGGTGATCAAGGTGTTTCATTAAGATAAAAAAAACAAAAGAAGTTAAGAGTGAAATGGGTTAAAACATGCACCGAGTAACTATCAAGTTTTATATTAAAAGGTTGATGAGTTTAGGGGCGTTTAACTCTGGTATTAATCTGACTGTGAAACACTGCAGAAGAATTTGTGTTGCAAGATCGGGAAGTTTGGTGAGAAAAGAAAAGTCTTTGGTACGTGACTCAAAAACACAATAAAGTCAGTCCTGAGGCTTGTTGGGTAAAACACAACAGATGTACCAAGAATTATAACAATATGACCATTTGCCTAATATTGCGTGGGTCCAAAACAGCTCTGACCTGTCGAGTCATAGTTTACATTGCATGAATATGTGCTGTGGTGTTTGGCACCAAGACGTTCGCAGCAGATCCTTTAAGTCCTGCAAGCTGAGAGGTTGGGCCACTATGGGTCGGACTTGTTTGTGCAGAACATCCCCCAGAAATCTGGATTAGATCGAGATCTGGTTGAATTTGGCGTCCAAGTCGACACCTTGAACTCGTTGTGTTGCTCAAACCAGGGAGCATTCTACTGCTGAAAGACGGTGTAAATGCTCTTTTAACTAAGTTTCTGTAGATGGTGAATACACAACTAAACTAAAACACAAAAAAAGGAAACACAAAAAACAAGAAAAACGAATTATTGCCTTAATCCGACTTCAACTGGATAGTTTAAGTGTATGTAAACACATTACTCGGAGTAGTTCTCCATATCTGATTAAGACACCGAGATAATGTGATTGGAAATCGATTTTCTCTGGTATGTATACGCTTAATTGGACTTTAACTGGACAAAGCCAGTCACAGAAGAAGAAGAAGGTAAACAGAGCCGGCAGAAGAACCACCTGAGGGATAGCGCCATCTTATCTGCACCAGAAGTAGCGTGCACGTTATGTACGCGATTAAAGAAACTGAACTATTATCCATCTGGTTGTTGTTTGAACACCTCCAGTTGTGTATTATATGATGTAATAGGTCAACCGGAAAGGTGATATTAACCTGCTGAAAAGACGCATATCGCCACCTAATGTGGAGGAGGAGGACGACATGTTCCCGTCAGTTATTGGATTTTCTCTGTTAAATGTGAACTGGGACAAGGACCACATTCAGAAAGTCAAATTTCGAGCATAGCTCCATTAAGCTGTGCATGTAAACACACTGAATGACCCTTAGCCATGTATGAGCCTGACTGTGACTGACCAGATAATCCATATCTTAACAGCCAACAATGGTCAAGCAATGGATGTTTAAAAAAACCAAACCAAACCAAAAAAAAAAAAAAAAACCTTCATTCACATTAATGGTTTTGCCTGTCTGGTTAGGTTATGTCAGGTTTTTGGTTCTCCTTGGTTGAGTGTTGGTTGCGGCCACGTATAGTAGAAACCATTGAGGACAGAGGATGTGGACAGAGCAGCCGGTTCCAGCTTTGCTCCTGGAAGACATGCGGATATTACTGTCACAGCCACAATAGACACTTAAGGCGCATGTAAACATACGGCAGCTGGTTTCGAGGCTTCAACAAATGATTCATGCGGAACACGTTCAAAACACGTTCGAGAACTTGACTTTATTTATCATTTAGATTCAAGGTCACTTCACTGATACCCACAGGGAAATTATTTTGTCCAAGAGTCACGAGATAAGAAAGAACATATATGAACCGGACATAAGAAGATGAATAAAATAATATAATCTTAAAAATAGAATAAGAATGATGTAGTAAATAATTACAGAGAATCTGCAGCCCACTTTAAATAAGATATGCAGACACTTTAGTCAAAGTGTCTCAGTGTGAGGTTAGATAAAGTGTCTTGTGTGCAGATGCATGACAGACAAACCATTAACCATTAGCGTGCTAACAGTTAGCCTCTTGTGTATTCTGATGAGCGTGGGGATGAATGACTTCCTTCAGTGCTCCATCCTGCAGCTCGATGCTTTCCTGTCCAGTAAGGCCGGGGTGAAGCGGGTAACTGTCACAGTCCAGGATGCTCTGTACCTTCCTCATGTAGCATCTTTTACTGACAGTCCCCACAGACTCCTCCCCAGAACTCGATATTTCCATCATTTCGGTCAAAATTAGATTTCAGAGCAATGGTTCAGAGCACAGCAGGAATACTAAACACAAACAGTATTAGCAGGAATAGAAATTTAAAAACTTAAATATAATGCACAGGGCTGTTAACAGGGAAATAAAATGACCACACAACGACAGCACAGAGGAAGTGCTGCAGTGTGAATGTGTTGTGGATGAGGACGATCGAAATATTATATCAAGATATGATGATACTTTATTGAAGCCCACTGGGGAAATTCAAATTATAATGAGTGGACAAGTTTTATGGCTTGTGTTAAAATTGTCCGGAATCCAGTGGTGAGAACAGCTCTAGATGAAGGGAAAAGGATAATTAGTTTGCTTTGCGCTGGTGGCACTGGACCAGAACAAATAAGTTGACAAGAAACCATAAAAACTTTCTCCACATTTTCCTCTTGCACAAAGAGCGGTGACGCTTGGCTCATGTTGCTTCAGCCTAAAAAAAGCCCAGCTTCAGCGGGTGTATGTGGCTGGGGGGGTGGGATATGGACTTTCCAATCCTGTGACACCATCCTCCAAGTAGTTTATCCACCATGAGGAGGAGCTTGTTGGCCTCTTTAAAGGGGCTGTACAGACTGTACGCTTAACTCAAGACCACAGCAGGGTGAGTAACGCTCTACTCAGAGACTAGAGAATAAAGAGACTTCAGGCTCCAGGGCTCTGGTTTAGACTCTGAAAGGTTCCTTTCTTTACTTTTCTTTTTTTAATCAGATGATTCAGATTTAACAGGCTTTCTGTAAGATATCTAGAATCTTCTCTTTGTTTGTTAGTGAGGTTATGATCTCTTGTTTTTGCATAATTTAATTAATTAATTTATTTATTTTTTTGCAGATTAACTAATGAAACATAATTGCAAATTTATCTTTACTTTAAAAATAATAATTTATTAATTTTATTTAATTAATCTTTTAAAAAAAACTATAGCTATCTTTACCTTACAAAAATTATATTAAAAAAAAAATTGTTGTTTTTTTACGATTTTTTATTTATAAAGTAAACAGTTTTATAAGCTCGCTTTATAAAATGAAATAACATAAAATAAAAACAATTAATCACTACTTAACTTTGACATTTTGGATTTTAAAAAAAACTACATTTCGCTCTAACACAGATTCATCGACCCCTCTCTGGGACTGTTGGTCGCGTTTCTTCCCCTCGACAAGGATGCGGACCCAGGCAGGCTCGCGGGAGGACGACGTCGACGGCTTCAGGCCCAGTGTTACCTCAGAAACCAGAGGAAGAGGAAAATGGATTAGAGGAAAATTCCAAAAGTTTTGGGGAAGTCCCAGAGGTCAGGTCGGCGTCCCTGGTCCTGCTGAGACCGATGGACACCAGTCCCCTGAGGACGAGGAGCCTCCAGTCGGTGAGAGGCATCAGAGACATTTACGCCGATCGTCCTTTTTTTTGTTGAGAATTAATGTTAATGTTTTACTGAGATGTTGCTAGAACTATTAAAATATGATTTCTGGAAGGTCATTAAGCAGTCTGAATGCTGTTTGGAAGTGGATAAAAACTAAACTCTGCAAATAGTCACATCTGAAAGCTACAGGAAAATCCAGAAAAGGCCTCATTTTATCCTAAACAGCATGTCTTTGTTTGTTTCTCCTACTCAGTGAGCCTCGCGTTTGAGCAGCACATAGAGGAACAGCACTTGTGTGAGGCCAGCCAGCTGCTGATAGACAAAGAGAAACATCTGTTTGGGAATATAACCGAGGAAGAGGATCTTATTCCTCACAACGCAGAAGTAGAAAAGCTCGCTGCAGACCACGAGGCCCTTGGAAAGCTCGTAACGGAGACCGTGGTGGAGAGTCTGTCTTTCAGCCTTCAGGAGGTCGACAACAACAGCCCGTCCGTGTCTGCTCATGTGGCGGCGCTGACGTCCGCCGTGAAGACCATCATACAGGAGGAGGAGCAGGACCAGATGTGGAAAACCAGATGTCGGCCGGTGCCGTCGTGGAGGCCATGCAACTGGAGGAAGATCCACGACACGACGCTTCACGTCCTGGTTGGGGGGCGTATGGATAGCCCCCAGACACCCACTGCCATCCTAGCGGAGCAGTCGTCCATCCAGACCGACGTCCAGAACATGGGCAGGCAGCTGAAGGAGGACCTGCTGCTGGTGGTGAAGCTGGTGAAGAGCTGCTACCCCCCTGAGATGGACATCTGTAACTTTTACGCTAAACTTTACCACCAAGTCTTCAGCACCAGACTCAGAAAGATTGCAGACTTTGGACTGGATGACAAGGACTGCACTTTCCTCCTGCGCTGGGTGAATGAATATTATCCAAGGTAAGTCACTAATTCAGTCTCCGTTTCATATATTTAGGTCCTTCTCTCTTCTGTTGGGGTATTTTTTTTGTATAGTATCAGAGCCTAAACAGGGACATCTTCTCACCAGCTCCACCATCAGGTCAAAATGATGAATCTTCTCCAGACATTTTTGTGTTCACTTAATCAAAACCTTCCACATGTTCTAAGTAAGAATTGCAACAAAAAAAAAAAAAGAAGTACATTTTGTTAAATGTTCTTTCTCTTTTTAGTCGCTACGTTTTTGTTTTGCACATTTCCTGTTTATTGGCTTATTTTCCAGTGTGGATAGTGCAGCTTTATTCTTTATTTTACTGACTTTAGTTAAAGAAAATGAACCGACTCATTATAGAAGTAGATGTTTCTTTGTCTGAAGGGGTTTGGGGCCAAAAAATATTGGAAGAAGAAAGAAGCTGTGAAAGTTACAAACTTCATTTTGCATTCCTATTTTTCAACTACAAACACATGTGCATGCTTCAGTCTCCTAACTCACTACATGCCTTGTAAAATTAATGGTTAACCCTCTGGATCCCAACTCGTATTTACAAACCCTTTGTCCGATCTGAAAGCTGACTGACACAGAAGTTTCCGAGGGTACCTGAAGAGGCGACGTCATTAAAAGAAAATGTGTTGTTTACGATAATTCATAATTTTTTGAAAAGAAAAAATCAGACCAATTCAATTTTCCTTTTTCTAATAATTTACAGGTTTTAAAATTTGTTACACTGCATCTAAACATAATTGTGTTACATCAGCCAATAGACCTGTGTGTCCTGAATCTATAGAGGTGTAGGACTTCACTGTGCACACAAAAATGAGATCACAATGAGTAAAAAATGTGGCAGATACCAAAAAACGGCCAAAAATGGCTTGGGATTCAGAGGGTTAAACTAAGAATGAATGTTCATGGTGCTCAAGAAAGACTTTTCTTCTCTGTGTCAGAATCTTTCAAAACCCAGAGCTGGCCTCAGAGATTAATGTGGAATCGCTGGGAAAGCTGCTGCCTCAAGAGTTACTGGTACCTCTGGAGAAACAGTATCTGGACAAACAAGAGGTAAAACCGGAGATGATTTATTAGATGTGGGCTGCATTTTAGTTTATTCTCATTATCTAGTTTTTGGTGGTTTTACAGCAGCTGCATGGTTGAAAAAAAAACATCCAATTAGTGAATGATTGTGAGCTTCCAGTCTGCAGCAGCATCGGATAATAAATAACGAGCTGAAGACATTAATGTGTCATGCTGTTGTGTGTTCAGGCTGAGCTGAAGACTTATATCGAGCGAGTCCTGGACGACGCAGCGCAAAAGTGGAGAAAAGGAGAGGAGCCAAAAACAGAAGACGACTGCTACGTCAGTCCTGTGGCCTACGACATCATCCAGGTAAGAGCATCATCATAAAATATTTAGTCAGGGTGCATGTCTGTGTAGAGTGATCTGTCATTACTGTCACTGACTTGTGTCCTCCATCTGTCTTTAGTTGATCAATGGTATGGTGAAAGCAGCAGAGGTAATTCTAGGAGACCTGCACAAGGCCCAGGAAATAACACGTCCCATATCAGACTCCATGCAGAGGTACCTGTGATCTTCTTCATTTTATTTTGAGGGACACCTTTTATTGTTTTAAACTAACAGAAGCCGTTATTCAACTTGTGCAGGTACAAAGTCTTTCAGGAGGACATCATCAGGCAGAACAAGCCCAACAGCACGGCGTTCATTAAAGCAAACCTCGGCTGCATTAAAGACTTCAGGTACGATTCTGACCCAACGATCAGACAATGAATGAAACCAGTCAGAGGACTATGAGCTCATGTGTGCTCTGTCTGCAGGGACGTCCTGGTCAATAAGAGTCATCTGTTCCAAGAAGAAGTACGGAGGAGCTGTTTGGATGTGGTGACCAACATGAAACAATCTGCACACACGTATTTACTGAGCCCTGTGCACAAGAATCTCAAGGTGAGTTCATTTACAGCAGATTTAAAGGCACAAAATATAAACCTGTTTATATTAATACCTGAACAGGGCTAGGCAAGGGCAGAATTGCAAACACTGAAGTCCCAATGTTCTCAAACGACTTGCTAATTAGCAAGGTTGTAGCTCTAAACACAACACTAAAACTTAATGTCCCCATATGAGGACACAGGGTCTCAGGAGATTAAATAATATCTATTATCGATGATTTGTCCAGAGAACCAAATGTGGATTACTACGCTGCTGAAAATAGTCCAGAACAGATGAACAGTTTCCTCCTGTTTGAAAAATAACAATAGATGATGTGTTTGTGGTAAAAGTGAAAGATAAAAAATCTTGTGTTTGTATCTTTTTTTTATAGACACAGTACCAGAAGCTGGGAACGAAGGACTGGCTGAACAAGAACGCGTTTGATAAGCTGCTGCTCAGCATCGAAAAGGAACTTCAGGAGCTTCGGGGCCCCAATCAGTCCTGTTACCAGGTAAAGTCTCAACAGTTAAAGCTAAATATACTAATTGCTAATATACTGATTGCTGATTGGAAGCTGGGATCTATTCCAGGAGCTGATTGGCCAGTTTCACCAGGAAGTAACGGAGGAATACGTCAGGAGGCTGCTGAAAGGAGACGTCAAACTGAAGGACAAGGATCGGCAGCAGAAGGCCTATGAGACTGTGATAGACAACGCAGAGAGTTTACACAACCTGTTCAAGAAAATGGTGAGAGTGCCTCCACACACTGACTCCAACACGCTGATCAGATTCTGACTAAATTCAGCCAGAAATCTGGTTAATGTGCACGTTTACTTTGATGTTAATGTGGCTGCAGGAGTTTTGGTTTTACCATCTAAAGAAAGAAA
This sequence comes from Mugil cephalus, assembly GCF_022458985.1. Classification (NCBI taxonomy): domain Eukaryota; kingdom Metazoa; phylum Chordata; class Actinopteri; order Mugiliformes; family Mugilidae; genus Mugil; species Mugil cephalus. The sequence goes on along the minus strand of NC_061786.1, from coordinate 20,597,687 downwards.
ACCAGACGGCGCCACCAGCTCAGAGTATTCACCAGAGTTTAGTGGAAAAATTCATTTTTAAACAACGTGTTTGAGGACTGAAGTTGTTGTCTTATTTTTTGCTAAAGAGAAGTTACATTATTCCCTTGTCACTTGCCAGTTCATTAGGTACACTAGTGAAAACAAATGCATCCTCATATAAACAGTCCTGCACTAAATCTTCATGATTCTCATGATGTTAAGTTGATGTTGAAACAGCATCTAAAACATGGTGATTCAACTGAATAATCACTGTGGAGGATGTAATTTATGCTGCAGGTGAACTGGATTGAATTCTGTTATTTATTTAGCTTAATATCAGGTTGTCAAAATATTAGGAACACGTGTCGGTACGAACTGCAGCCTCTAAAAACAAAGACATTGTTGAATTACAGCTCTTTCAGTCATTTCAGAACCTTCATGGGGAATTTATGCAGGACTGTTTCACATTACAATACTTTCACCTAATGAACTGGCAAGTGAGTGTGCGTCACATGCAAAAGAGTGAAACTAAGCGTAATAGCAGAAACTCCGGTTTTAGTAAAGCCTCAGACCAAACTGACGCAACTGCTCGGTCTTCACAGGGGTCACAGGATGACTGGTTGAAGGAAATCCTGACCAAGATTGCAGAAGTATTGGAGCTCCAGGACATCCCCGCCATGCAGATGCAAGTAGCTGCACTGGGAGCTGCTCAACCTGACCTCAGGTGACCCCCCAACACTTCTTCATTCAGGATCAACTTACCTTATTCAGGATGACCCAGATAGGACTGAAGAGCTTTGCGTTAAAGAGCTGTTTACATGAGAGTAAACAGATCTGCAGAGAGCTGACAGGAAGTGAACCGAGTCAAACACATCAAAGTGCTCAGATGTTTCCTGGAAGCAGGATGAACTAAACTATGGAGATTATACGAGAGGAGAGCAGACACTCACACTTAACATCCTTTTACACTAAAACAAGTACAAAATGCACAGGCATGCAACATGTGAATGTATGAGTGTGAGTATAAAACATATTAAAAGAACACAGACTCCACCAATATATATGTAAAAGGTCAATGAAATTTGTAAAGCTGAAGTGAAAGGTAATTAAAAACTCAATCAATACCTTAATTAAAAGCAAAACGTCATAATTAAATGAAGGGCTGCAGCACTAGCTCCAGTCACATCGCTGCATTTTAAAAGTTCAAGTAGGTTTTGTGTTAATTCGTAGTTGTTTCACTCGAGATGTTCAGCCTGAATAAAAATTTACATAGCTATTTATGCTGATAATACAGGAAAATGCTATTTTACTTCCGTTTTACCACTTTATACGTTGTTTATTTGCTAATATCTGACAGAATTTATACTTTTTTTTTGGGTTTGGGATGACTGTTCCTTTAAATTGCTGCTCTAGTTTTGTGTTAACAGCATTTCTTTGTGTGTGTAAACCGTCTCTTGACGATATCTTCCCTCCTCCTCTCCCCCCCTCAGCGAGAAACACGTCTCAGCTTTGCTCAAACTCAAGACGAACCTCTCCAAAACCGACCGGAGCACCGTCAAAGCCACTCTGTCGGACACTTTGACAGAAATCAAGGCCGAAGCCATCACCCGGCCGTTTTTCTCCAAAATCGCCGTCAAATGAGTTTTGTACTGTTAACGTCATGGTGCACGATAGTGAATGTGACGCGGTTACTTTGTGCCGACTAAATGATGAAATAAGTGCTGTTGTTACTGTATAAACATGTTGCATAAGCTACAGGTCACAGTTTTGCTGGTAAATATGATGCGTGTTGTTCTTACGGTGTCTATTTGAGTGTTTTTGTGAGTATCGGGTGTGTGTTAGCAAATCTAAGTGTGTCAAAGTGTATATTTTTATATGATATCAGTGCTGGCCATATGCATTTCATGGTGTTTTGTCGCACACCTTTTGATGTACATAAGCTGAAAATAAATTAAATTTATAAATAAAGATTTGAGGTTTATTTCATCATTGTTCGACAGACTACGCCGAATGTGCGTGGACGCTTGCTGCAGGTTTGTGTGCATGCATCCTCATCTAAACGTAGTTTTTATGAGGATCAAGGCTGAAAACAAACGCAGAAATGTGGCCCAAAGCCATGCAGCCTTCAGAGAATCCCTTTGAAGACCTTTCCCCTGGTAGTGTGACATTCCTGTGTTTGATAACCATCACTTCATTAGGTGAGAATTAAAGCACTTAATTCTCCATTTCAAGTCAATAAAATTCCCCTTATGAGTTTCTCAACAATGCCACGAACATTTATGGGAAATCACCTTTTGTTTGGGAAACAAATGCGCTAATGTGAGGTCTTCCAGTTATATCTGCAGCTAATGAGCTTGCCTTACAACAGGAGAATATGTTTCCACAACGGCCGGCTGCAGACTGCTGTCTGGGAAAACACGGATTTCCTCAGGAAGTCATGGCTACAAGTGAGCAATGAGCAGCTCATTAAATCTCCTGACCGTCATTGTGATGAGAATTACCTCTAGAATTTCCTCCGTGGTTTCCAGCTGTGAGCAGACCCCCAGATGCTGTACCTGACTATTCACTGACCGACACGAGTCCTTTCAGTTTTTTTTTTATCCCTCGCGCAAAGAAATGAAACTGAGGCAGATGTGGTCATACAAATTAGTCAGACACATCTGCTAGCATGGCGGTAGGCTTTTCATTGTTCAGTGTTATGTATTTATCCGTTTGTTCGTCAGTTCTTCCACTTTGGTTCAACTTAAAACCTTCAGGGCTCATAAAATCCCCTTAGACCTTTGTGCTACAATTTACAGCAGAAATAAATATTTCTCTATTCATGACAAATGTAGGGATGATTTAATTGACTTTATATGTTTAAATTAAATCTAGACTTAAAATTATCCAGAATCAAGAATATATGCAATATATACACGATCAGCCACAACATTAAAACCACTAACAGGATAAGTAAATAACATTGTACCATCTTGTGAGAATTCATTGTTCTGCTGGGAAACTTTTGGACCTGGAATTCATTCATGTGGATGTTACTTAGACCAGACCAGGCACCACCACCTCACACACACAAAAATGACGTAGGAACAACTAAAAAAAAAAAAAATATATGTTGGATCTGTCATTTGGTCAAAGGTTGGCCATCAAACTGAAATTGTGAGCTTATTGTCATGACACGGGAAGTCATTCTTTCAATTTCTGTAACCGCTGAAGCCTGTTCCAGCTGCCACCGGGCTTCAGGGAGAACATGCAAACTCCTTTAATTTGACAGATTTTAGCACTTCTTCCTGATTATTCTTACATATTTTTGATGCATTATTTTACCAAAGTAAACAATCTTCGACATAAACTAAATAAACTTATGCTCCTACTTACACAGGTGTGTGTCTGCATGCTTACCTCCACCTGCCAGACATTTAGTAATATGGTTGCTAGTGTTGTGTTCCAGCTGCACATCTGCACCTGTTTATTATGGAGGACCAACTCTGAAATAATTAAAAATAAATAAATAAATAAAAATACCTACCTATGCCATAAATAAATAAATACCCAAATATATAACGTAAATGCTATTTATTTTATTTTTTAATCACGGCAGAGTTGGTCCTCCATAGTTCCCACCTGTCATTAATCCTAACCTGTACTTGTAAGCTTCTTGCATATGCATTTAAAATGAGACCCCTTGTGTTGTGAATATCTATCCTTCAGATTCAGATCTGCATTGTGGACCAGATCTCATTTTTGTAACAAGGTGTTGGCCTCCATCTAGTGGCGAGGAAGTGAACACACACAGCAAACAATATTTTTTTTTCTTGAATCATACTGAAGTTTATTTATTGAAATAGTACAAAAAAAGAAAAGTGTTTTGCTGTTCCACTGTAACCCTACTACCCGTAGCATATAAAAATACAACATACAAACCAGAACTTTAAATTAGATCAAAGACACCAAAGCAGGACCTGTAAACGAATACAGTACAAGGCACAACTCACAGTGGAAGGCTTTCATTAAAAGACGGAAGTACTAAAGCGCAAACCACACAAAAGTCCTGATAACGTTTTCAAGTTTATGCTTAACAATTACGTTTTTTAAATTAGTTTTAAAAAATATTTTTATATAAAATTTAAATATTACCATAAAACAATAAAAACTCAAATTCAGTACTTCCTTCTTTGGTCTACTTAAATTTAAATTTCAAATAAATACAGATGAAACGGAAACATGAAGTGAGAGGATAAAAAACAAAAAAACATTTCTATTTACATTAAATGTGCAGCTTTTCTGTAAACAAGGTTTTAAAAAGCCATGCTTACAATATTTGAATGACACCTGAGGATAATATTCAGGCTGTTTCATACAAACGGATTACAGCCTGCGTCATCCATTTAAAAACCTCCTGTAACTTAAACCTGTGAATTGCATCTTCAACATAGGAAGTGCATTTGGTAACAGGGAGAGTTTTAACAGCTCAAACCAGTTTGAGAAAGTCCCACGAACATTTTGAGGATTCACTTCCTGGGTTGTGTCCTGGGTGTTGTGCAGTTGCGGAACAGCTCAGTCTTCACCAGCAGGGCAGACAAGAGAAGCAGCAATCAGAAGTGGGTGTCTGTGGACCATCGGGCAGGGCGTCCATCACCTCCCTGACCTCGGATCTGGAAAGACCCTTCCATCGCAGCAGGGCAGACAACAGCTTCAGGTCTTGGCTGCATTCAGGAGAAAAAACACCCACAAGTTAGTAACATGCGCTACAGAGCTGAAGTGAAACCAGAACTTCTGCTTCCAGATTTGTAAGATTATCATTCTTAATACAAAGGAGACGTTTTTTCCCCCCTTATGCAAAATAGCTTCTTATTCCTCGAGGCCTCACGTCTCACAAAACGTCATAGACTCGTTTGTAAACAAACGTGACGTCAGTTGAGGGGCGGGGCTTAACCGGATGCAAAACATCTCAAACACTGTAGCTTGAAAACGCTGGTTAGCACATTTCAACGGACTGTTTTTTACAAGATTGGACGAGGAAACCGCTTTTTTTTTACAGAATATGCTAATGCACTCACTCCCCGAGAGCGTGAGTGTTATTTTAAAAAGTTGTCTCGGACTAATGGGACTATATTCACCGACCCCCTACACTCTCACTCACTGGATGGACGATTTTAGGAAAAGCAGGACACAGAGGGGACGAAAACTGGTCTGTCTTTACCAAGTCAAGCATCTCCTACAAGTCAAGACGTAAGTGGACACACTGTGGAGGGTAATGTAGTAAATGCTTCGGCTCGTTCACCCCCGAAATACGTGACTAACGTTGCGTTAGCTCGCGGCTAGCATTAGCATTAACATGTAACAAAAAATCCCCTAAATAATGCTTAGCTTAATGTACATTTAGTCTAACCCATAACTCCGATTCTTTCTTTTAATCGACAAATCCAAACCAAAGTTGTCTAAGAAGTTTTAGTTTTCGTGGATGGAAGTGACAGTGTTAGCATCTAGCTTCCCTCTGTCCCACAGGCCGTGAAGGGGTCTATAAAAATAGACTCTAGAATATAGAATAAAACTCCATTTACAGTGTTGGTAGCCACAGTCTGATCTACCAGTTTGATAACAGGCTTCATGAGGTAGTTTCCAATTCGAAGTTGAGCTCGTTAAGTTTTCCCTTAGACCGGTTTTGACTCAATTGCATGAGATTTAATCTCTGACCACAATTTGGTCACAGGTGTCCACATTTTGTTTCTTTGAACACACAGTGAGTCCTGAGTCACATTAAAGGCAGCCTATACTCAACAGAAGTGACGAAAGGGCACTTTAACCCATTTATTCAGAAAGAAAAACAACACAGCTGCTGTTATAAATGACCACCAGAAAAGAAAAAAAGCCCTAAATGATATCTGTTCATTAGTAATTAGGGCCTTTTAAAATATTCTGCCCATGTAGAAGTTCACTAAATAATAAATGAACCTAAACAAGTATTAGCAAATTAAATTACCGAGTACGAGTACACTGTGTCATACTGTCAATGAATAACCTCTCAGCATGTGTTTAATTATTGATGCATTCATGTTGACGTATAAAGAGCCAGGTAGGGTTAAGTTTCTATTTCCTCAATCGCTGGTGTCTTTATGGACCTTTAGCAGGGTGTGAGTTATTATCGGAGTTTTGTGCAAGTCTCTGAGATAACAAGTGTCAGGGTGGAGATCAAGATATAATAATCTAAAAATGAAACAAGTAATGACACACAAGATACAGCACTGTTCCTGGTTGTGAAATAGTGGAGTATTCTGAAACATTGTGCTGACCCCTCAAAAAATTCTGGATTTTATTTACGTGCACAGCGAGAAACTGAGATGGGATCCGGAGACGCATTTTAATGCCAGGCGTGAACAAAAGTTCCTAAAGCTAGCCACTTGTGATTGGATATACCAGGACGGGAAGTTCACCAAGAACAAATCAGCAATCTCAACATTGGTCCATCACTGGTTGGACCAAGAAACACCAGGAGGAGACATTAGACATGTGGAAATCTGGACTATGGATACCTCCACAGACAGACTCTTAGTGGGACTATTGTAAGATGTTTAGCAGTGCAATGAGCCAAAGCACATCTCCAAGGTTTGGGGCCTGTGCTTTGACCAAGAGTTCTGCATCAGATGATCTGGCCTCCACAACTGAACATCTAAACCCAGTTGAGATGGTATGGATTGAGATACAGAGTGAAAGAAAACCACTACGTGTGAGGACTACATGTGTGAGAGATGCATGGTTTACCTCTGTCTGCCAAGGTCCTGCTGTATTCGCGCCACTATGAGCTTCTGCATGTCGATGGAGTTGCACTCCAACACCTCTTTGACGTTCTGCAGCATCCGGTTACACTGGACACCAGGAGCCTGATACAACACAATACACACAGGTCAGAAATTTATTTTATTTTTTTATTCACAAAAGTCTTTTTGAGTGGCTAATTTCAAATACTTGATCTCACCAGACGTAAGATGGTGTCATGAAGCTGATCTTCGTCTTCAGAGACTCTCTGGCCGACGTTAGGGCTCCAGCGCTTGGTCAATGTGTGCAGCTTGTTTCGGATGAGATGTTTGAGGTAAGTGTGGCTGATGATCTTATAAGCCTCGTCCATTGCTACCTGAATGACAGAAAGACATGGGTGTGATGCAAATATCACACTCTGATTGAGTTTAGATCGAGACAGTTGTGGAATATCCTTACCTTTTGCTCCTCCACAGCATAGGACAATTGTGGGAAATGCTTCTCTAAGTCGTACACCAAGTAGAAGCACCAGGCTTTGGATTTGAAGTAAGTCTGGAGGGGACTCTGCGACACAGGAAAGAGGAATGCATGCGTTTGTGTGTAGCGTATACAGTTATATTTTAAATGTACACAGACTATTCCAGGCAGGACCACTTGCAATCTATTCAACCTATTTATGGTATATTGTGTTAGGCGGTATAGCCCTAATCCGGGATCTCGCTGTTATTGCATGTTCCTTGAAAGCCTGAGGCCCTTAGGGCAGGGAGAGCATAACCCAGCGTCCTGCTGGACACCGAAATAAAAGCAGGAAGTGGGGATTTACCAATGGTTTCAGTTCATGTAGCTGGTTTTATTATCTGATCTTGACTTTGTCTGAACGAATGGAACAATTCATCTGGGGGAAAGTTGAAGAAGTACCTCCACAATGTTGGTCACAATGTCCATTAGAAGTTTCAAAGCAAGACCTTCTATCTGAACAAGCACTGCCACGAGGGAGGTATTGACGGAAGTGTTGAAGGTTGAACTTTGGTTCTGAACATAGTGCCTGGAAGAAGGAAAAAAAAAACACGCATACATTTTTATCATTATTTATATTTATATTATGAACGTTTTTTTTCTAGCAGCAAATTAGAACAAAACTGAATTCTTATCGAGAAAAAGATAAAATACTTACTTGAGTTCTTTACATGTTCTCAAAGTTTTCAGGAAGTAAATTGTTTCTGGTTTGTCCGATTCTGCTTTTTTACCAAGGAACTCCTTCTGCTCTACAGCGTACCTACAAACCAGAGAGAATACAGGTGTCTAAACACTGTTCTGGTCATCACAAACTACTCCCAAAACTGAAAAATCTGACTCTCACCTCCTCACAAACGACAGCAGCTCCTTAAGGCAAATCTCCAGGACACAATCACACAGTTCTGAGCTGATTTTTTCTGCTTCTCTGGGCATGGCAGTGATGCACTTCAAGAGATAAGATAAAAGAGATCATCAAAAACTATATTTGTCATGAAACCTTTCCAGAATGCATTAGTCATAGACATTTCCTCGTACCTGAATAATGTCCACATAAAGTGCCATATAAGCCTCACTGTCCTCAGTATCACAGCGTTTCTGGTTCTTCTCATTCTCCAGGATTGTGTCCAGGTTCCTTCTGACCTCCTTCTATTTACAAATAAAAAGAAACAGAAATACACAGTTAGCACCAAGAAAAACTTAGGGAAATAGGGATGTTAGCATTGCAGCTAGCTTAGTAACAGAAAGGCTGCAAGTAGTTTTTACCAAGCTGGATGGAAGGTGCATCCTAACATTTAGGTGCCAAGATCATGATCTTCTGAATATTTTTTTCTTTAGCAGGTTGATTCTAGTTTAAATATTTTGGCCGCTAGTTATTTTGGGAACTTTTACTTTATCCAAGACTTTGATTTAAGGCCAAATCCCTCCAAGGTGAATCTGTATTGTGTGTTTATTGCTGATGCCAGAATGCTAACATGCAAATCGTAGTGTTGAATATAATTACACTAACCAATTAAACCAACGCAAGCAAACAAATCATTACTTTGACGTTGTGCTATCTTTCGCATGCATTCATTTAAGGGTTTTATTCTTACTTTCACGTTTTCCAGCAGGTTGCCCTTTGATTTTGCCTCCCAGTCAGTGATGAGCCGATGGTTAGGATGACCAAGCACCGCCTCACTGGGAAAATACCACAGATACCAATTTTAAAACGCACATGCCACTTCTGCATCTAATATTCTAGTTCCCAAAAAGCCTTTGTGCTGGACTATTTAAGCTATCAAGTCATCTAACTCTCTGCCAGATGGTGAATAAAGCAGTTGGATATCTTTGGAAACTCCATAACCTGACACCTTTCTGCAAACCTCCAAAGTATTTTTTTTTTTTTGCTCTTTTCAACCCTAACCCGAGCTCTAACCCTGACCCTCAAATGTGTTACCTTTGTCCGAGTTGTGTTGCAATACGTCTCACTGAACATAACCTAACCTTAAGTATAACTATAAGTCTTGTTATCGAGTGTCACTGGTTGCACAGACAGATAGAAGATACCTCAGATATTTACGGTTGACCCAGTTCATCAGCACGAAGGAATCCCTGACGGAGCTGGCGTTCTGGAGCAGACCATGGAGGTGAGCGAATGTCTGGCGGTGGCAGCCGTCGGTCAGGCATTCCCTCATCCCACCCGCCTCCATCACGGGGTGGAGCCTCTCAAACTCATTGACCACGACCTTCAGCACATTAGCCAGATGCTGCTGGAGGCCCTGTTTCAGATCAATGGGCGGCTTGGGGAGGTTCTCGGACACCCATTTTTGTATGAGTCGGACGACTTCTTGCGACCTGTTCTGCTGCACGGGGCGACCAGATCCACCCTCAGAGGTGTTGCCAGAGCAGACGCCGAGGAGTTCAGTTAGTTCCTGGGAGGTGATGTTTTCCTGTCTCTCCAAGCGCTGCTCCTCTTCAGTGTTCAAGGCGTTCTGAGTCTTATGCCCGGGACATGCAAGATCACATCCTGTTAAAAAAATAATGGGACACGGAGAAATATATTTTCGGTCACGCTGATTAAAAATTCATGGCAGGACATGACGACACTTTGGGGATTTACTGAAAAGGGCCCAACAGGAACTGAGAAGAGAAAGGACATAAACAAACTTTCTATTTCACAGTGTTGTGTGGAGGACTTTTGAGCTCCTGCAGTCCAACGTCTCAGATACATAATTGCAGAAGTTTGGTAATGAGAGTGAACACAAAGCTTCTTTTTTTTTTTTACTGTGTAGCGTTCCGTATTTCAGGTCCGTCCAAAGATCTCAACCTCAGCGTCACTGTCTGCACTAAGTTTTCTTGGACAGTATTTCATTAAATCTGATCAGTTATTCTGTTCACAGTTTCTAACTTCCGTGGAGACGACTTTAAATAAGACGATCTGATCGGATGTATGTGTTAAAGCGTCAAGCACTTTTTGACAAAGTGGTTCTGCTGCTGTGGAGCATTAAATCTGCTGGAAATAAACCAGAAGAAGAAGAAGAAGATTTTATTATTATTATTAGACACCTAAATTGATAAAGAAGATGATCCGTGGTCTCGAATGTTTCTTTCCACACTGGTTGCTTTTCTGTCTCCATGTTTCTGTCCCTCCTGGAAACTCCCCTCCTGATTTTTTTACATGCTCAGAAAAAATGGACTTATTCCAACCAGAGACAAACCAGAAGTGTCTGTTAGGAGATCAGAATATCAAAGGTTTACACCAGCAACAATCTTTAATTAAGAGATTTATATCTCAACTTCACACACATCAAAGTAGAAAAACTGATTTATTTGAGAGGAGTAAATAATATCAGAAGGAAAATGTCATATCAACAGTCCCGTGTCTAATAATAGTGTGTTATCTCTGCAATGCGACACACCCACAGGTGACGGTTACATACCTGTTCAAATACACTCGGGAATCCCC